>NC_057803.1:167805502-167925066 GCF_018294505.1 Triticum aestivum | reverse complement strand
GGCGCGGTCGGGCGGCGCGGAGGGAGGATGGCGGCGGAAGGCTTCGGGCCGCGGGGGCCTGATGCGGGCTCCCCCGCCCCGGCGGCGGGAGTGGCGCGGCGGCGCCACGTGGCGGCAGGTGGATGGCCGCGGTGATGCGTCCGGTCAGGGCGGACGTGTCCGGCCGGCGCGGAGACGATTTTTAGGGTTAGGGAGAGAGGAGATCCGCGAATTTCGGGAGGGGTCTTTGAATAGGCATAGAGGGAGCTAGGACAGTCCAAATGAGGTGCGGTTTTCGGCCACGCGATCGTGATCGAATGCTCTAGATGATGGAGCAGGTTTAGGTGGGTTTTGGGCAAAATTGGAGGGGTGTTGGGCTGCAACACACACGAGGCCTTTTTGGTCCCTCGGTTAACCGTTGGAGTATCAAACGAAGTCCAAATGATACGAAACTTGACAGGCGGTCTACCGGTAGTAAACCAAGGCCGCTTGGCATGTCTCGGTCCAATCCAGAAATGTTTAATCCCCACACATGAAAGAAAGCTAGAAATGACCACCGGAGGAGAACGAAGCGCCGGAATGCAAAACGGCCAACGGGGAAAATGCTCGAATGCATGAGATGAACACGTATGCAAATGCAATGCACATGATGACATGATATGAGATGCATGACAATGACAACAACACACGGAGACAAAAACCTGAACCCGAGAAAATAAAATAAGTTAACGCCGGAAACAGCAAGAGTTGGAGTACAAATTGGGAAAGTCATATCCGGGGTGTTACAGCGACGCTGCAGGGACGGACCCAAGCAGAAACGCCATGCCAGTCCTTAATCATGAGGCGGTCACGGGCGGTTTTGTGAGGGCGCACGACAATCGTGGTGGCGAAGCACCGAACATGTAGGTTGCAATATTAAGCAATTCATAAAAGGGCGAAGCCAATTCTAATACATGCGCAGAACGATACATGCTGTAGGGCGGGCCCTGGTAGCTTGGGGATAATGCAGCCCGAGGGGTGCCCACAGCTGAACAAACAAAAAATTCATGTGGCACCATCGTCATAGAAGTGTTGAGGTAGCTGAAGACGCGCTCTGCAGAGGACGCTCCTCACGAGTCGGGCGACTCCTGAGTCCCGGGGGGCTCCCGAGGTTTCAGCACCTCCTCCGTCAAGATCGCCTGGCTCCTGGCCTCATGAGCCGCCAGAATGCCCTGCATGTAGCACTGGTGCGAGGCAGCCATGTTCAGTAGGCCGAACGGCATGCAGACTTAGTTGCATGGGTAGCCCCCACTTCGGCCGACGCGGGATGGCCAAAAGAGCTCCTGAGAAGCAGCCTTGTTGAGGCATGGGATGTTGACATAGACGCGCAGCTTGCCACCCGTGTCAGGGGCAGCAGCTGCATTGGATGGTGCGGGGTGACGCTCTCCACGCATGGCTTCCACCTCCTGAAGCTCCTCGATCACCTTGGTGATAAACTCCTGAGCGCCTGGCGCCTCGCGACTGGCGCCTTGCTCACAGAGACATGCATCAAAGCACGCCCCCACGTGGTGCCTCAACGCCTCCCTCAGGACACTGGCCTGGTCAGAGGCCCTCTAGACAAGAGCCCCCGAGCCCTTCCTGAGTGGGGCGCCAGGCACGCCTTCCTATGCGAGAGGGAAGGGCGCGCCAGTAGTGGGCACGGGGCTTAAGGCACGATCGTCTGGTGCCCCAACCTCCTGATGGACCTTGAGGAGGAGTTGCTTCTTCTTCTTGGGGATGGCCTCAGGAGGCAGGTTGGCACCCTTGCCATCGGAGTTCTCGACCGATGCGGCCTGGTAAGTGCGCTCGAGGGAGCAGACTGCATCCTTCTTGTCGCAAGTGACCGTGATGATGCCGCCACTTCCTGGCATCTTGAGGACATTGTAGCCGTGGTGAGGTGCTGCCATGAACTCGATGAGGGCTGGATACCCGAGGATGGCATTTTACAGAGACGTCGAAGTCAATGACCTCAGTGTGGTAGTTGTCACGCTTGCCGAAGGTGACAAGGAGGCGAATATGCCCTATGGGGACGGTGGAGCCATCGATCACCCCACAGAAGGGCTTGGTGGGGAGGAGCTGGTCGTGGGTGATGGTAGCTGCAACTACGTCGGTAATTCCCTGGAGTGGGAGGGATGATGTAGCACAACGACGGTAGGTATTTCCCTCAGTTATGAAACCAAGGTATCGAAGCAGTAGGAGAACCAAGCAACACAACGTAAACAGCACCTGCACACAAACAACAACGCCTCACAACCTGACGTGTTAAAGGGGTTATCAATTCCTTCCGGGGTACAACGCCTCAAGATAGGCTAGCAGACGTGAGGTAAATTGTAGTAGATTGATAGATCAAACGCCAAATAAAATAAATAAACACAACAAGGTATTTTTGTATTTTTTGGTTTAATAGATTTGAATAAAAATGCAAAGGAAAAGTAGGTCGCAAGGCAAATATATGAGAAAGAAGACCCGGGGGGCGTAGGTTTCACTAGTGGCTTCTCTCGAGAAAAATAGCAAATGGTGGGTAAACAAACTACTATTGGGCAATTGATAGAACCTCAAATAATTATGATGATATCCTGGCAATGATCATTACATAGGCATCACGTCCAAGAATAGTAGACCGACTCCTGCCTACATCTACTACTATTACTCCACACATCGACCGCTATCCAGCATACATCTAGTGTATTAAGTTCATGGAAAAATAGAGTAATGCAATACGAACAATGACATGATGTAGACAAGATCTGTTTATCTATATGGCGGTAGATATATATCTCGTCTTTTTATCCTTAGTACCAACAATACATATGTGTTGGTTCCCTTTCTGTCACTGGGATCAGGCACCGTAAGATCGAACCCACTACCGGGCACCTCTTCCCATTGCAAGATAAATAGATCAAGTTGGCCAAACAAAACCGAAATATCGAAGAAGAAACACAAGGCTATAAGAGATCATGCATATAAGAGATCAAAGAAACCCAAATAACTTTCATGGATATAAAAAGACAGATCTGAGCATAAACTCAAAGTTCATCGATCCCAACAAACACACCACAAAAGAGTTACATAATATGGATCTCCAAGAGACCATTGTATTGAGAATCAAGAGAGAGAGAGAGGGAGAGAGATGAAGCCATCTAGCTACTAACTACGGACCCGAAGGTCTACAAAGAACTACTCACGCATCATCGGAGAGGCACCAATGGAGGTGGTGAACCCCATCCGAGATGGTGTCTAGATTGGATCTAGTGGTTCTGGACTCTGCGGCGGCTGGATGAATATTTCCTCGACTCCCCTAGGGTTCTAGTATTTTTGGGGTATTTATAGAGCAAAGAGGTGGTCCGAGGGGCACTCGAGGTGGGCACAACCCACCAGGGCGCGCCCGGGCCTCCTGGCGCGCCCTAGTGGGTTGTGCCCCCCTCGGGGCACCCCCAGGTGCAACCAAGGCCCATTGCCTTCCTTCTGGCCCATAAAAAAATCTCCATAAAGTTTCGTGTCATTTGGACTCCGTTTGATACTGATTTTATGCGATGTAAAAAACAGCAACTGGCACTTGGCACTATGTCAATAGGTTAGTACCAAAAAATGATATAAAATGTGACTATAAAATGATTGTAAAACATAAAAGATTGATAATAAAATAGCATGGAACAATCAAAAATTATAGATACATTGGAGATGTATCATAGGGCACCTAGAGCGTCTCGAACGTCTCGAGGAGAGAACGTTGAGCCCTGCGCCAGCGTGGATGAGTGTTTTGGTGATGAGGATGGTGCTGATGGTCGGCTAGTAGAGCATCGGGAGCGCGCCAGTGGTGGTTGAGCACTTGAGCTGGTCCATAGAGTCGAAGGTGATGGCGTACTTGGACCACCTGAGGGGACGCAACGCCTCGAGCTTGGGTAGGGCCGCGTTCACCTTGTGAACAAACTGCTTGAAGATGCGATGAGAGGCGGGGGCCTGAGCACCGCCCAGGATGCAGGCAATCGCGCGTGGATCCTGGAAGCCCCCAACCCCATGATCTTGGCGGTTGTCGTCGTTTCTCCTTGGAGGCGGCGGCAGCGGAGGAAGGCCGGCATTGCCATGAGGACGGTCCTCACGGGGCTGGTTGCGCTAGGGGCCGTCGCGAGGCTAGCCTTGCCAGCGGTCCTCATGAGGCTGATCACGCCAGTCCTGGCGGGGGTCACGGTTGTCCCAGCAACCTCCACCGTGGCCGTAGCCACAGTCGTTGCGCTCAGGACGGCGGCCAATGCTCCTGTCACGGATGGCCCTGAGCTCTTGGCAGTCGTTGGTGTTGTGGCTGTGGGCGTTGTGGAAGACGCAGAACGGGCAGCTGCCTTTGGAAGATTCGGCGTGGTCGCAGCCGCGCTTCATCTCAGGTTCATTGGCGAGCACAGTGGGCCCCCTGTGCTTTACCTCCTTAGCCTTGGCCTTCTTGTCTTCAAGTTCGACCTCCGAAAGCTCCAGGAGGGAGAGACGACCTTCCACTACCCCCGCGCACTTGGCGGCCATGTTGAACATCTCTAGAGCTGAGCACAAGTCCTCGTGTATGGCTAGCTCCTCCCTCTTGACATCCCGGACGCCCCTAGAGAACGCCGAAATGATGGCTTCATCTGACACCTTCGGGATCTTGAGGCAAACGTTCATGAAGCATTGTATGTACTTGCGCAAGGTTTCACCCAGCTGCTACTTGATGCACCGCAGGTCGCCTGCGGCAGGGGTGCGGTCGCGAGTGCCCTGGAAGTTGGCGATGAAGCGCTCGCGGAGCTTGTCCCACGAGGAGATCGACCCCACCGGAAGGTTGAAGAGCCAAGAGCGTGCGCCATCCTTGAGGGCCATGGGGAACCAGTTCGCGATGACCTTCTCATTGTCGTTCGCTGCCTCGATGGTCAACTCGTAGAGCTAGAGGAACTCGGTAGGGTCGGGGGTGCCATCGTAGCGTGGAGGCAGATCCGGCTTGAACTTGCCGGGCCAGACAACACGGCGCAGCTCCGGGGTGAAAGCACGACAACTTGCCATAGTCACAGGGGAGGAGCATGATCCTGACGCCCGCGCGCCACCGCCTCTGGTGGCACGCGATCTTGACATGGCGGTGCTGGAAGCGCGCATGCTTCTCCTTGGTGCCGCTACACCACCTGGAAGCTTTGTTCATTGTGCGTCGGCGCCCTGTGCGGCGGGTCGCGCTGGGGTGCCTCATGCCTCGGCTCTGGGTCCACGCCATGTAGAGGAGGAGGAGGCACACCGTGAGCCACGTCGCCCGCCAGGGACGGCGGAGTACAGGCAAACGGGACGACACAGGGGCCTCACCAGTGGCGTTGACAAGCTCGGAGATGCGGGGGAGCCAGTCGTCGTAGAGGTCATTGGCCGGATGATTGCGCAGAAGCTCGCGCGCCATGAGAAGTGCAGCCTGCGCGTTCGCCGCCCCACGATGAGCGTGAGAGGATGACGCCGTGGGAGGAGTGGGTGATGGAGTCGCGGTGCGGACGTCGCGCCGCACAGATGGTGGCAGCAACAAGTCCTGATATTCATGGGCAGCAGGGTTAGTGGCGGCGTTAGCCACTAGGGAGGCAGAGCGGTAGGGTGCGTCGTTGCCCACGGGTGCAGTCTGAGCGAGACGAGCGGCCAGCACTCGGCACGGACACGGTGAGCGTCAGCCATGGGAACGATGGAACGATGGCAGAGTGAATAGTGGAAGAGAGGCCTCAACACACCACCTACCTGGCGCGCCAAATGTCAGAAGGGTTCTTCAGACCCAAGAAAGGTTCGAACTCTGGGGCGTGTGCAAAAAACTCAACCTCTCCCGCCAACCATTTCGTCGCCCCCACGTTCACCCAAGTTCAGGCCACCTTGCGATGTAAGACCCTACTCCTGCTTTGGGGTGGATTTGCCTCATTAGGGCCGAGGATGAACTAGTATAAGGGAAGAACAACCTCGCGAGGTCTGCTCTAGTGAGGGAATGAGCTGAGAGGTTCGGATCACGTCAAAGAGAGATCCCCCGCTATGGTGGTGGCTAGCCTATACTTATAGTGGCCTCGGTCCTCTTCCTCCAAAACATAGGTGGGAAGGGATCCCATAGTGGCCAATTTGAAAGGGGACAAGTAGTACATCTTATCCTGATGAAAGGTGGTCTTCGCCTGCAAAGCTTCTGGTCCTGACGTTGCGGTGGGCTCGGTGATGACATCCGTCCTGCCGTCCTGGCGGCCTTGGTCTTGTTATGGGAATGGAAACCTTTGTCTGATTCCTTGGGACCCCGTGCCTACGCTTGCCTCCTTAGCACCAAATAGGAAACTGGCTCCTCTGCGCATGCTGGCACCCACTTGGCCTTGGTCATCATGGCTTGCGTCACCGCAATCTCGTGAGGTCGGGCACCTGCATAGGAATCTTCGCTCCTCAGGAGCAGTCTAGAGAGGCCACTCCCTCCGAAGGTCTTGGCATCGTCCGCCTTGCGAGGCTTGGCCCCTCGCGAGGGTCTTCTCTTGATGGTCTCGTAGATGGGCCGTACCCAGCCATTGATGGAGCCACGCCATGGGCCGTAGGCAGGCAAGTCTGAGTAACCTAGTTCCCAGAATGCCGACACTATTGGCCATATTCTACTTAGGTGGTTATGCCCTCATAAAGAGTCATCATTCTGATACCAACTAAAAGGATTGATACGATTAAATAAATCGGGTGAATAGGAGACTACACAATTTAAGCCTATCTTCCTATTTTAGGTAATTGCAGATAAAGTAGGTTCTCTAGATATGCGACTAGACAAAACAACCTATATGGCAAACAAGTTCAAAGCAATGTATGATAGGAAATAAACTAATTAGCAAGCTAACAAGCATATAAGGCACATAAAAATATGGGAAGGATTAACCACAAGTGAGTTGGGATGCGGATTTGATCCTGAAGTTAACACACCTTAGGGAGTGCTAATCTCCGTTGGAGCGGTGCCAAAGCCAAAGCTCCGGAATGCCACCAAGTGGCTCACCATATTCTCCTTCCAAATCATCCCAACGGATGAGCCTCGTATCATTCGGGTTTAGTCTTGAAGGCGACCAGCACACCTTTTGAAACGTCTTTGAAGCACATCCCATGCAAGGAAGCTTCCGGAGGAACCTCTAACTGCCTAGGATCTCAAGCTCTAAGAGTAACACGTATTGATGTGCAAATCGAGCAAGGAACACTGCTACTTGTGAGCTGCGTTGGGATTTTTCCCGAAGAGGAAGGGTGATGCAATATAGTAGCAGATAGTGTTTTCCTCAGTAGAGAATCAAGGTTTATCAAACCAATAGGAGATTTACGCGAACAACTATCAACAGAATCTACACATAAGAGCAAATACTTGCACCCAACATGGCAAGAGGGTTGCTAATCCCCTTGTACTTGTTAATTTCAAGGATTGAATCGGATAATAGTAAATAGATAAATTGCAAAGTAAAATAAAAGTAAATAAATTACAACAAGGTATTTATGGTTTTAGTAAATATGCTGAATAGAACCAGGGGCCATAGTTTTCACTAGAGGCATCTCTCTCAAGAACATAACATATGGTGGGTATACAAATTACTGTTGGGGAATTGATAGAAGAACGCATAGTCATGATGTTATTGATGGCATGACCAATACATAGGCATTACATCTGTGATGGGTAAACCGACTACTACATGCATCTACTACTCCATGCTGAGATCGCTTCTATACTTGCCTCTCTAGGTATTAAGTTCATAACAAACAGAGTAATGCATGAAGTATGATGGCATAATGTAGATAGAATAAAATCAAGCAATATGATTGAAACCCTTCATTTTTCACCTTAGAAACAATAGTACAAATACATGCCTTGATGTCTACTATGCAACCTTCTTCTTGTAGACTCGTGTTGGGCCTCCAATCGCAGATTTTTGTAGGATAGTAGCAAATTTCCCTCAAGTGGATAACCTAAGGTTTATCAATCCGTGGGAGGCGTAGGTTGAAGATGGTCTCTCTCAAACAACCCTGCAACCAAATAACAAAGAGTCTCTTGTGTCCCCAACACACCCAATACAATGGTAAATTGTATAGATGCACTAGTTCGGCGAAGAGATGGTGATACAAGTGTAATATGGATGGTAGATATAGGTTTTTTTACTATGAAAATATAAAAACAGCAAGGTAACTAGTAACATAAGTGAGCGAAAACGGTATTGCAATGCTTGAGAACAAGGCCTAGCGTTCATACTTTCACTGGTGCAAGTTCTCTCAACAATGATAACATAATTAGATCATATGTCAATCCCTCAACGTGCGACAAAAGTCACTCCAAAGTTCCTATGGCGGAGAACATAAGATGAAATTGCTTGTAGGGTACGAAAACACCTCAAAGTTATTCTTTCTGATCAATCCATTGAGCTATTCCTATAAGTGTCACAAACACCCCTAGAGTTCGTAGTAAAATTACACCATATGATACACATCAATAAACCCTAATGTCTCTAGATACTCCAATGTTACCACAAGTATCCGTGGGTCAATTATACGATATGCATCAAACAACTTCATATTCATAATATTCAATCCAACACAAAGAACCTCAGAGAGTGCCCCAAGATTCCTACAGGAGAAACAAGGATGAAAACTTGCATCAACCCCTATGCATAGATTACCCCAATGTCACCTCGGGAATCCGCAAGTTGAGTGTGAAAACATACATCAAGTGAATCAATAGAACACCCCATTGTCACCACGGGTATCCCACGCAAGACATACATCAAGTGTTCTCAAATCCATAATAGTATTCAATCCGATAATAGTGAAACCTCAAAGGGAAAACTCAATTCATCACAAGAAGATAGAGGGGGATAATAACCATATGATCCAACTATAGTAACAAGGCTTGTGGTACATCAAGATTGTGCCAAATCAAGAACATGAGAGAGAGAGAGAGAGAGATCAAACACATAGCTACTGGTACATACCCTCAGCCCTGAGGGTGAAGTACTCCCTCCTCGTCATGGAGAGCACCAGGATGATGAAGATGGCCTCCGGTGATGGTTTCCCCTCCGTCAGGGTGCCGAAACGGGCTCTCGATTGGTTTTTTGTGGCTATAGAGGCTTGCGGCGGCGGAACTCCCGATCTAGGTTTCTTTCTGGGGGTTTTGGTATTTATAGGAAGTTTTGGCGTTGGTCTCACGTCAAGGGGGTCCACGAGGAAGTAGCAAGACAGGGGCGCGCCCTCCACCCTTGCCGTTGCCTCGGAACTCTTCTGGCCCAACTCTGGTGCTTCGGGGGGGTCTCTTTTGGTCCATAAAAATCACCATAAATTTTCAGCCCATTTCGAGAACTTCTATTTCTGCACAAAAAATGACACCACGGTAGTTCTGCCGAAAATAGCGTCAGTCCCGGTTAGTTCTAATCAAATCATACCAAAATTATATAAAAATTGTTGTAAACATGCATGAATACTTCATAAATTATAGATACATTGGAGACGTATCAACATGCCCAAGCTTAATTCCTGCTCGCCCTCAAGTAGGTAAATGATCAAAGAAATAATTTATGAAGTGTGAATGCTAGCAAGTGCACAAGTTTGATCAATGATAATTTCAATCACTTTTTCGAGCATTATTATATATCATAAATAGTAACTCATCTCATAAAACTTCTCATGATAAAGTAGCAAGCTATTGACATGTTAAAGCATAGATTATAAACTTTTTGAAAGCTAACTAACTAGGTTCTCAGTCATCAAACAATTGTAATTCATCTTTTTTTCAGGAAGGCTCTATGTAAGAGCTTTGATTTAGCAAATCCCACATACTCAACTATCATATAGTCTTCCATGATTGCTACCACTCAAAGCATATTTTTAGAACAAATAGCATCCATTGAACACAGAGAAAGATAGGGGCTTAATGTTTCGCCTCCCAACTTATTTATCATATAGATAATTGTCAACAATCATAATTCATGATCAACTATATTTGAATGGTCATATATGCTTAGATCTTTCCCCATCACATGATGCTTGACAACTAAAGAGAAGGTTGGAATGAGAAGGAATACTACTAACTCTTGCGTAAAAGTAAAAGATAGGCCCTTCGAAGAGGGAAGCAGAGATTTGTAGAGGTGCCAAAGCTCGAAGCTTTTAAAACAGAGATGAACATTGTGAGAGGTATTCTTTCATTGTCAACATAACAACCAAGAGTTCTCACTATATTCCATGGTATACACATTATAGGCGGTTCCCAAACAGAATGGTAAAGTTTTTACTCCCCCTCAACCAACAACCACACTCCATGACTAATCTGAAACAATGGGAACCGTCCATACCAACAACAGTCCTGGGGGAGTTTCGTTTGATTATTTGAAATTTTGTTTTTGATATTTTGATCATAGGACTGGGCATCCCAATTACCAGCCATTCTCTCATGAATGACAAGTGAATAAACACTCGTCGTGGGAATAACCTGTCGTGGTTCTAAGTCTGACAGTAGAGTGGGGGGTAGGTACGGAGAGGCAAGGTCCTAGCTATGGAGAGGTTGTAAACACAAGAGATGTACGAGTTCAGGCCCTTCTCGGAGGAAGTAAAAGCCCTACGTCTCGGAGCCCGGAGGCGGTCGAGTGGATTATGTGTATATGGATTACAAGGTGCCGAACCCTTCTGCCTGTGGAGGGAGGTGGCTTATATAGAGTGCGCCAGGACCCCAGCCCGCCCACGTAATGAAGGGTTTAAGGTGTATTAAGTCCGGGGCGTTACAGGTAACGCCCCACATAAAGTGCCTTTACTATCATAAAGTCTACTTAATTACAAGCCGTTGCAGTGCAGAGTGCCTCTTGACCTTCTGGTGGTCGAGTGAGTCTTCGTGGTCGAGTCCTTCAAGTCAGTCGAGTGAGTCCCTCGTTGGTCGACTGGAAGGTGACCTCTTCTAAGAGTGTCCGTGGTCGACTGGAAGGTGACCTCTTCTAAGAGTGTCCTCGGGCAGGGTACTTAGATCAGGTCTGTGACCCTACCCTAGGTACGTGACTCCATCATTAGCCCCTGAATGGATTGAGGCTTGAGTGATGAAGGAGTTGATGTTGTTTCCGATTAGCTTTCGCATACTGGTCGTGCGTTGTTTTTGAACCAAAAATTCTTTCTGTTGATAGTGAACAACTTTTCTTCAGTCGACTCGATCCATTCTTTTTCTTCGTCGAGTGATCTTTTGGACTTCGCTGATTTCCGAGCGACGGATCGCAGGAAATCCCGCGTCTGGCAGACTGATCTGCCGTCCGCGGATTCCGCGGGATACGGAATTTGGGGGAGCGCGCGAAGCGGAGCGGACCGCGGCGCTCGGATGGGACGGGGCATAGACGCCTCGATTCCCGCGCCGCTTTTTTCGCCACGTATCACGCTTGCGCAACTGTTACAGGATATGATTAGATCGACCGGGCCCACCTGTCATCCACTCGGAAGGGATCTTATAAATGCGTCCGGCGAGGGTTTTTTGAACAGTGCCTCAGCATTCTCTCTCTGCCCCCTTCGTCTCCGCCCAACGCGCTCGCTCTCGCCTCCGCACCACTCCTCCTCACGCGCCTCGCCGGTAGCCATGGTCAAGGAGAAGACGGCGGCGCTGGAGCGCGCGAAGAAGGCGTCGGCGACGGAGAAGGCGAAGGGAAGATCCACCAGCCGCGGCGGGTCTTCGTCTAGATCTCGCCTGCCGAAAGGCTGGGTCCAGGGAGATTGGATCCAGTCGACCATCACGGAGAAGGATCTCCTCGACATGGCCAACGAGGGCCTGATCCCTCATGGAGCTGCGAGGCTTCCGGGGAAAGAGTGGCAGCCCCAGCCGGAAGAGGGTGAGTGCGTGCTTCTGGCTACCCATGTCGACCGCGGATTCTCTTTGCCGCCGAGCATTTTCTTCCGTGGTTTCTTGAACTTCTTTGGAGCGCAACTCCACCACTTCACCCCGAATTCTATCGCCTATCTTGCCGCGTTTGTGTCCATGTGTGAGAGTTTTCTGGGCTGTCGACCGCATTGGGGCTTGTTCAAGCACATATTCACGTGCCGCTCTCAAACCGTGAAGAAGGCGAGCCCAGGCGACGAAAGAACCCGAGTTGTCCAAATGTGTGGAGGTCTGGGGATCCAGGTGAGGAACAAGAGCACCTTCCCAGCCATGACATTCCCCGAGTCAGTCAGAGGCTGGCAGTCGACCTGGTTCTACTGCCAGGATCAGTCGACGCCGGGGCAGTCGAGTGGACTCCCTCAATTTACCATGGACCGAGTGAACAAGCCCTCCTCTCTGAAGTTGATTCCGGAGGAGAAAGCTGACGTGAAGATGCTGATGGAGCGCGTAGTTCAGTTGGTTCGGGAGGGAGTGACGGGTATGGATCTCCTGGAGGTTTTCCTTAGGCGTCGAATCCAGCCTCTTCAGTTCCGGAGCCATTGCATGTGGTTGTACTGCGGGACTGAGGATGTGACTCGGGTCAATCCAGAAACAGTCGACGATACCACTCTGGAAAGGTGGATGGCCGCTGTTACTGGGAACAAAGATAACCCTCGCGGAGCCAGAAGGATTCCTCCACTCGACTGCCACAGTGATCCAAACAAGGTATGTCTGCTCCACTTCCCATTGTATTCTTGTCACATTTATTTCTGTTTTCTCTGCCGATCGGTCGACTGATCTTTGTCTTGATGTCTATCAGGCCCTTACTGAGCTGTACTCGATGCCCAATGGAGCACAGGCTCCGACCGAGGAGGGAGAAGCGAGCGGGGGCGAGAGCCAGGAGGAGGAGTGGGACTCGGACGCCGCTGAGGCTGATGATGATGATGATGACGACGATGATGATGATGATGACGATGAGGACGAGGAAGAGGAGGAGGAGGAGGAGGTCGCACCACCGCGCTCGGAAAGGCGGTCGAAACTTGTTCATGACCCTGCGACCGAACGCGGCGAGGGGGTTGCGACTGTCACACAGTCGACCAAGCACCCTCGGACCACCTCTCCGGCACCGACTGAAAAGGCGCCGAAGCAGCCCAGGGCGGCCCCGTCGAAGCCGACCAAGCACCTGCCGAAGATGAAGGTGTCTATCCCCACCATATCAGGGTAATCATGTTGCTTAAGTCTTCTTGTTTTGTGTGAACTTTATCTCTGGTTGGCGCTGGAGTTAGTCGACTGACTCTTTGGAGTTGCAGTGCTGCTACTTCTGAGACCTCGGCCCGAACTGACGACCATGAGATGGAGGACGCAGCAACCTCAAAACCTGGTACTATACTCTTAACACCGTCTTTAGTCGACTGACTCATGATCTAATCCTGATTCTTTTCTGTAGCTCCATCCAATGTTGTTATCACTCTCCCTGATGATGATGAAGATGAGGAACCGCTGAAGTACAGAAGGAGTAGGAAAGCGTCTGCCAGCAGGGTGACCCAGGATGTGACGGTGCCTGAGACTCTGGTCGCGGAGGAGGAGAACACCACTCGACACACCGTGTCCTTCGCAGATCCACTGACGAGTGCTCCGCAGCCCTCCCTCTTCACGACGCACCACGTCCCAGAGGACCAAGCTGGCGCAGCGAAGGAGGCGATACGCCAGGCAGGGATCATGATGGAGCAGTTGAAGACCATCCGGGATGCGAGCCAGGCAGCTTACGACGCCAGTTCCGCCCTCCAAAGCAATGTTCAGGTCAGTCGACCACCGTTTGTTCTGTTAGGATATGCTATCAAAAACTTTTCTTTCCAGAATTTATAGTAGTCACCCAGTGGGTGTGTCGAGTTAAACTCCGTGTTAGCGGGGGCACGCTGAGTGCACCCGCTGGGTGTAGTCCCCAAGGCTAAGGTCGACTGCTGGCAGTCGGCCTTAGGCTTTATAATTTCAGTCTTTCCGTCATTCGACCATGGCGACTGGATTTCGCAAACCGGTCGACTGGTCGACTCTGTCTCCAAGGCTAAGGTCGACTGCTGGCAGTCGGTCTTAGGCTTCATAAGTTCAGTCTTAAACTCCGTGTTAGCGGGGGCACGCTGAGTGCACCCGCTGGGTGTAGTCCCCAAGGCTAAGGTCGACTGCTGGCAGTCGGCCTTAGGCTTTATAATTTCAGTCTTTCCGTCATTCGACCATGGCGAATGGATTTCGCAAAACCGGTGGGGGCACGCTGAGTGCACCCACTGGGTGTAGTCCCCGAGACTGTGGTCGACTGCTTGCAGTCGATTACAGTCTTAAAGAATATATCTCTTTTTTTTGAGGTCGACTGGTCGACTCTATCTTCAATAGGATTAGTGGGGGCACGCTGAGTGCACCCACTGGGTGTAGTCTCTGAGACTACGGTCGAATGCTTGTATTCGGCTGTAGTCTTAGAAACGCGTGATTTTTCCTTTTTCACTCGGAAGTGAATTATATTTGACATTTAGTCGATTGGTTCTTCGCAGAACTCCTGTGATCTTGTGGCTCGCTACTCTGAGCTGGAAAACAAGCACATTCAGCTCGAGCTGAAATTGAAGCTGGTTCAGGAGAATCTGACGAAGGCAAAGGAGGAGACCGAAGGTATGTTTGGTGAGACCTTGACGACTGCTTTTTCCCTTCATTTGTTTCAAAATCTGATCTTGCTGTAACTTGCAGGTAAGGTGAGGGAGGCCCAACGGAAGAAAGACCTTGAACTAGCTGAGAAGATCAAGCTTGTTGACGAGAAGTTAGCTTCAGTCGCCAAGCTTGAGCAAGAAAATGCCAATCTGAAAGCTGCTCTTGGGAAGAAAAAAGATCTGGAGGCCTTCCTGAATGGTCTTGCCAAGAAGCTGTTTCTTATGCTTGAAGGTAAATCTCTATGCTCGGCAATCATTTCCAACCGTGGTTTTTCCACTCGACCATTGCCTTGACTCGGTGATCGTCCTTGCAGAATTTTGTCAAAACTTTGAAGAAGAAACTAGCCGGCTGGAACCAAACCTTGACCCCGTCAATTCTCCGGTGAACGACGAAGTTGCCATGAATGTTTTCCGACTGGAGTCCCGTGTTGCAGCTGTCGTGGACTATCTTGCAAGGCTGAAGGTCGCCACATCTCGCATCGACTCGACGCTCTGGCCCAGGGAGACACTTCAGAACGACCTCGAGTCGCTGATGGCTCGCTTGAACACGATCCCTGGTCGAGTGCAGGAGTGGAAAAAGTCCTCGGCTCGGTGCGGTGCAGATGTTGCTCTGTGTCTGGCCCGAGTCCACTGCAAAGATGCGCGAGAAGACAAGCTGGCGGCCCTCCGGGTGGCCAACACCAAGAAACACGACTTCAGGTCCTTTATGGAAACTTTCCTTGCGGCTGCCACTCGGATCGCAGATGGAATTGATCTTGATGAGTTTGTTGCACCTTCCAGCCCTCCACAGGAGGGGTAAAAAACTTCTTCTAAGCTCGACGCTTTAAATTTGCCTCGGTATGCCGAGTGGAGTTGTAACCGATAAACCTTAACGGGCTTAGCGCCTGAGCACTTTCGGTTCCTTTAGGTATCGATCCGAACTTGAATTTGGTGTTTGAATATGATTGCTTTTGGCTCAAAATGTCTTTTGCAGGTTCAAAGCAGGGCGCTTACTGCAATCGACTTATTCCTTAGTCCACTTAGGTGAGCGCTGGGCTGCAGCTAAGCCTCCGAGTGAGAGGTTTGCTCTTCACTCGGTAGGATTTTTATATCTTAGGCGAGCACTGGGCTGCAGCTAAGCCCCCGAGTGAGAGGTTTGCTCGTCACTCGGTAGGATTTTGATAACTTAGGCGAGCACTGGGCTGCAGCTAAGCCCCCGAGTGAGAGGTTTGCTCGTCACTCGGTAGGATTTTGATAACTTAGGCGAGCACTGGGCTGCAGCTAAGCCCCCGAGTGAGAGGTTTGCTCTTCACTCGGTAGGATTTCTATATCTTAGGCGAGCGCTGGGCTGCAGCTAAGCCTCCGAGTGAGAGGTCTGCTCGTCACTCGGTAGGATTTTGATAACTTAGGCGAGCACTGGGCTGCAGCTAAGCCCCCGAGTGAGAGGTTTGCTCTTCACTCGGTAGGATTTTGATAACTTAGGCGAGCACTGGGCTGCAGCTAAGCCCCCGAGTGAGAGGTTTGCTCTTCACTCGGTAGGATTTCTATATCTTAGGCGAGCGCTGGGCTGCAGCTAAGCCTCCGAGTGAGAGGTCTGCTCGTCACTCGGTAGGATTTTATTTAATCTTAGGCGAAACGGATTCGCAGCTAAGCCTCCGAGTGGGAGTCGGGCTCACCACTCGGTAGGATTTTCATATCTTAGGCGAGCACTGGGCTGCAGCTAAGCCCCCGAGTGAGAGGTTTGCTCTTCACTCGGTAGGATTTTCATATCTTAGGCAAGCACTGGGCTGCAGCTAAGCCCCCGAGTGAGAGGTTTGCTCTTCACTCGGTAGGATTTTTATATCTTAGGCGAGCACTGGGCTGCAGCTAAGCCCCCGAGTGAGAGGTTTGCTCTTCACTCAGTAGGATTTTCATATCTTAGGCGAGCACTGGGCTGCAGCTAAGCCTCCGAGTGGAAGTCTGGCTTACCACTCGGTAGGATTTTATTTAATCTTAGGCGAAACGGATTCGCAGCTAAGCCTCCGAGTGGGAGTCGGGCTCACCACTCGGTAGGATTTTCATATCTTAGGCGAGCACTGGGCTGCAGCTAAGCCCCCGAGTGAGAGGTTTGCTCTTCACTCGGTAGGATTTTTATATCTTAGGCGAGCACTGGGCTGCAGCTAAGCCCCCGAGTGAGAGGTTTGCTCTTCACTCGGTAGGATTTTCATATCTTAGGCGAGTACTTGGACTGCAGCTAAGCCTCCGAGTGAGAGGTTTGCTCTTCACTCGGTAGGATTTTTATATCTTAGGCGAGTACTTGGACTGCAGCTAAGCCTCAGAGTGGAAGTCTGGCTTACCACTCGGTAGGATTTTATTTAATCTTAGGTGAAACGGATTCGCAGCTAAGCCTCCGAGTGGAAGTCTGGCTTACCACTCGGTAGGATTTTATTTAATCTTAGGCGAAACGGATTCGCAACTAAGCCTCTGAGTGGGAGTCCTGGCTCACCACTCGGTAGGATTTTATTTAATCTTAGGCGAAACGGATTCGCAACTAAGCCTCTGAGTGGGAGTCTGGCTCACCACTCGGTAGGATTTTTACAAACTTAGGCGAAACGGATTCGCGGCTAAGTCACCCACTGAGGGGAAAATTTTATTGGACAAAATAAAAAGTGACAAAAATTATGGAGGAACTATGACACTATTATTTTGAGATCCATGAACTACAGAAGTACTTTATTGCAACTCATCCGAGTGATTAAACTTAAGTGTAAAATGGGCGGAGTAGTTCCGCATTCCAAGCTCGGGGCTCGTCGATATTATGTTCGACGTTGTAAAGACGGTACGCCCCGTTGTGGAGAACTTTGGTGACGATGAAGGGTCCTTCCCAAGAAGGAGCGAGCTTGTGTTGTTTCTTCTGATCCACTCGGAGAACTAAATCTCCTTCCTGGAAGGCTCGACCCCTCACATTTCTGGCGTGGAAACGACGCAAATCTTGTTGGTAGATGGTCGACCGGATCAGAGCCATCTCCCTTTCTTCCTCTAAAAGGTCGACTGCGTCCTGCCGCGCTTGTTCAGCTTCTGCTTCGTTGTAGATTTCAACTCGAGGAGCATTGTGGAGAAGATCACTCGGTAAGACTGCTTCAGCTCCGTAGACCAAGAAGAATGGAGTTCTTCCGGTCGACCGATTAGGTGTGGTCCGCAGTCCCCAAAGCACCGAGGGAAGTTCGTCGACCCAAGCTCCAGCTGCATGCTTGAGATCACGCATCAGTCGGGGTTTCAATCCCTTGAGAATCAGGCCATTGGCTCGCTCTGCTTGTCCATTCGACTGCGGATGGGCGACTGAAGCGTAGTCGACTCGTGTGCCTTGAGAGTTACAGAAATCTCTGAATTCCTCCGAGTCAAAGTTCGACCCATTATCCGTAATGATGCTGTGCGGGACTCCATATCTGAATATCAGTTCCCTGATGAAGCTAACAGCAGCACCGGCGTCAAGGTTCTTGATTGGTTTAGCCTCAATCCACTTGGTGAACTTGTCGACTGCCACCAGTACATGCGTGAAGCCACTTCGACCTGTTCTCAAAGGACCGACCATGTCCAACCCCCATACTGCGAAAGGCCAGACGAGTGGAATGGTCTTCAGAGCTGATGCAGGCTTGTGTGACATATTCGAGTAGAACTGACATCCTTCGCACTTATCCACTATTTCCTTTGCCATCTCATTCGCCTTTGGCCAGTAAAATCCGGCTCGGTATGCTTTGGCCACGATGGTCCGAGAGGACGCATGATGACCACAGGTTCCCGAGTGGATATCATTAAGGATGATTCGACCTTCTTCTGGTGTTATGCACTTCTGACCAACTCCAGTCGCGCTTTCTCTGTATAACTGTCCTTTGATTACGGTAAAAGCTTTAGATCGACGGACGATCTGTCGAGCCTCTTCCTCATCCTCCGGGAGCTCTTTTCTCAGGATATACGCGATATATGGAACTGTCCAGTCGGGAATGACCACCAAGACCTCCATGACCAAGTCGACCACTGCTGGGACTTCAACCTCAGTCGGATCTGTGGCACTCTTGGGCTGTGGAGCTTCTTCGGTGAAAGGATCTTCTTTGACTGACGGAGTGTGTATATGCTCCAAGAACACACCACTCGGAATGGCTTCTCTCTTGGAACCTATCTTTGCTAGATCATCAGCTGCTTGATTTTTCAGTCGGGGTATATGATGGAGCTCCAACCCCTCGAACTTCTTTTCCAGCTTCCTCACTGCACTGCAGTATCCAGTCATGGCTGGGCTTCTCACGTCCCACTCCTTCATCACTTGGTTGACCACTAAATCCGAGTCGCCATAGACCATCAGGCGACGGACGCCGAGTGAAATGGCCATGCGCAATCCGTATAAGAGGGCCTCATATTCTGCCTCATTGTTGGAGGAATCAAAGTGAATCTGGAGCACATATCTGAGCTTATCTCCTCTGGGGGAAACCAGGACAACCCCAGCACCGGAACCATTCAACATCTTAGAGCCATCAAAGAACATGGTCCAATGCTCCGAGTGAACTTCAGTCGGCTGCTGCTGTTCAATCCACTCGGCAAGGAAATCTGCTATTGCCTGGGACTTAATGGCTTTCTTTGCCTCAAACTTGATATCAAGGGGAAGAAGTTCAATCGCCCATTTAGCCACTCGACCAGTTGCATCTCTGTTGTGCAAGATCTCTGATAGTGGAGCGTCGCTGACGACTGTGATGGAATGATCAGAGAAATAATGAGCAACCTTCTTTGTGGTCATGTATATTCCATACACAAGCTTCTGATAATGAGGATATCTTTGCTTGGATGGAGTCAAGACTTCAGACAAATAATATACTGGGCGCTGAACTTTGAAAGCTTTTCCTTCTTCTTCCCGCTCGACCGTAAGCACAGTACTGACGACTTGTCCTGTGGCTGCGATATAAAGCAACAAAGGCTCTTTGCTGATTGGAGCAGCAAGCACCGGCTGGGTGGAGAGCAGAGCTTTTAGCTCGGCAAACGCTGCATCAGCTTCTGGAGTCCACTCGAACTTGTCTGCCTTCTTCATCAGTCGGTAAAGAGGCAATGCCTTTTCACCGAGTCGTGAGATGAATCGACTTAATGCGGCCAAGCATCCAGTAAGCTTCTGGACATCGTGCACTCGCACAGGGCGTTTCATTCGGAGAATAGTGCCGATCTTCTCTGGATTAGCGTCGATCCCTCGCTCGGAAACGAGAAAACCGAGTAACTTGCCACCAGGAACTCCGAATGTGCACTTTGATGGATTGAGCTTGATATCATACCTTCTGAGGTTGGCAAATGTTTCGGCGAGGTCAGCGAGCAGGTCGGAACCTTTTCGTGACTTGACGACGATATCATCCATATACGCTTCCACATTCCGACTGATTTGAGTGAGTAGACACTTCTGAATCATTCGCATAAATGTGGCTCCGGCATTCTTGAGGCCGAATGGCATGGTGATATAGCAGAAACACCCGAATGGAGTGATGAAAGCTGTTTTTACCTCGTCGGGTCCGTACAGACGGATCTGGTGGTACCCGGAGTAGGCGTCTAGAAAAGACAATCTCTCGCATCCCGCGGTCGAGTCAACAATTTGATCTATGCGAGGGAGAGGAAAATGATCTTTCGGGCAGGCCCGGTTGATGTGCTTGAAATCAATGCACATTCGGAGTGACTTGTCCTTCTTAGGAACCATGACGACATTAGCGAGCCACTCGGAGTGGTATATCTCTCGGATAAATCCTGCCGCTGACAGTCGAGCCACTTCCTCACCAATGGCTTTTCTCTTCTGGACGGCGGACCGCCGAAGATGCTCTTTGACTGGTTTCGCAGATGAGTCGACTCTTAGGCGATGCTCAGCCAGTCCCCTGGGAACACCTGGCATGTCAGCGGGCTTCCATGCAAAAATGTCCCAGTTCTCACGGAGGAACTGGATGAGCGCTTCTTCCTATTTCGGGTCGAGTGTCGTGGAGATGTGGGTCGGAGCTGCATCGGGGTCGGTCGGGTGAATGTGAACAGGCTTCGTCTCACCGGACGACTGAAATGCAGATTCTGTGGCGGGTTTCTTGGATCGCAGCAAGTCACTCGGATCTGCGTTTTGCTTGTATTCTTCGAACTCGACCGCTGTCACCTGGGAATCAGCAATCTTTGAGCCCTTCTGAAAGCACTCTTCTGCCTTTTTCCGATCACCGGTGACAGTGATCACTCCTTTGGGGCCGGGCATCTTCAATTTGAGGTACACGTAACATGGTCGAGCCATGAACCGTGCATAAGCTGGTCTCCCCAAAATGGCATGATATGCACTCTGAAAATCCACGACCTCAAACGTCAACTTCTCTTTGCGAAAATGTTTCGAATCACCAAACACCACGTCCAGAGCTATTTGGCCGAGTGACTCGGCTTTCTACCCTGGTATAACTCCATGAAAGCTCATGTTACTGGTGCTCAGTCGGGACATCGGAATGCCCATTCCTTTCAGTGTGTCTGCATACAACAAATTCAGCCCACTACCACCGTCCATCAGCACTTCTTTCAGTCGAGTGCCTTCGACAACTGGATCGACCACCAAAGCTTGCCTCCCAGGGGTGGCAATATGAGTCGGGTGATCAGATTGGTCGAATGTGATGGGTGTTTGGGACCATCTCAGATAATTTGCTTTTGCTGGGGCAACCATGTTCACCTCACGGTTAATAACTTTCAATCGACTCTTGCTTTCCACATCTGCAAAGATCATCAAAGTGGAGTTGATATGCGGATATCCTTCCTCACTGTCCTCCTTGTCTTCGGCCTTGTCCGACTCCTTCTCCTTGTCTTTAGACTGTTTTCCCTGAAACTGCTGGATCAGGAGTCGACATTGGCGAGTGGTATGCTTCGGGTAGATGATATTCCCCTCTTCGTCTTTCTTCGTGTGGATGTGACACGGCATATCCATCACGTCGTTCCCTTCTTTATCCTTTACCTTCTTAGGGTTCCAGGATCCTTTTGGTTTCCCTTTAAACTTTCCCTGAGTCACGGCCAGAGCCTCCCCAGGAGCTGCCGGTTCAGCCTTCCGCTTCTGTTTTCGACTGGTGTTTCCCTTTTCTGACTGACTCGGCTTGTGCTTGCCACTTCGGAGTCGGTCTTCTTCTTCGCCGTTGGCGTACTTGGTAGCAATATCCATCATCCGACTCAAGGTCATGTCTGACACCATCCTTAAAGGCGCAGACTGCCTGATAATCAGACACATTCTCTACAGTATGGTGCAAAGTGATCCATCTCTGAATATACTCCCTGAGGGTCTCATTGGTTTTCTGCACGCAGACTTGCAGCTCCGTCAATCCAGCCGGTCGCTTGCAAGTTCCTTCAAACGTTCTAATGAACACTCGGGACAGATCTTCCCAAGTGTAAATGCTGCTAGGAGGTAATTGAGTCAACCATGCCCTGGCAGAACCTTCCAGCATGAGGGGCAAATGCTTCATGGCCACCTCGTCGTTCCCACCACCAATCTGAACCGCCACTCGGTAGTCCTCAAGCCAAGTTTCAGGCTTAGACTCACCAGTGAACTTGCTGACTCCTGTTGCCAACCTGAAATTGGGAGGGAACACTGCGGCTCTGATAGCTCTGCTGAAACATTCAGGACCAGAAACATGCACTCGACTGCTCGTGGGCGCATCTCTGTCGAGTCCACCTCGATGGGCTCTGTTCCGGTCGACCAAGCCTTGCACGATAATGGATCGCGCGTCGAAGCCTGGTTCTCTAGGGTCGACTGGAACTCTTCGCCCCGCACTGAACTGACGTCTGTCATCTTGCTGCCGAGGAGCGTAAGACCCACCCCTCGGAGGGGAATTGGGCACTCGACGCCTATCATCTCAGTCGTGTCGGTCTCCATATTGGTCTCGCCGATTCTCGCGCCCTTCACGCCGCGGAGGCGATCTGGGGCTGTGAGCCGACTGAACAGTATTCGCAGCGACGGGTCGACTGTGAATTCTGTTGCGCGACTGCGATACGGCCGAATTCTGATCGCGTGCTGCCCGGAGCAGATCCCTGATCTGCATCAAGCCTCTGCCAGCTTCCGACTGAGAGGGCTGGATGGACTCTGCAATACGGGTCGCAGCTGCTAAATTCTGGACTGGGGTTCGATATACCTGAGTCGGCGGGAAGAGTTGACGTCGACTGGTGTCGGGAACTCGTTGCCGCGCGCGCTCGTCGAGTGCTCACTGAAGATTCTCCAGTCGAGTGCGTTCGGCCAAATTGGCCAAACGCGCCTCCTCCAAGGCGCGAGCCTCGGGGGTTTCTCCTGCGATGGGAGTACGCAGGGCATCCACGTTCCTGCGGCGAAGTTCCTCTCTTTGCAGAGAGTCGAGTGGTTCGGGCTGGTACTCTTCGTGGTTTCGTGCGGGGTCGCCTCCGTCGCCTGCCCCACCATCACGGGCGAAGCCAGGGGGACTGCGGGGCCCGTCGACCATCAGGATTTCCGCCGCTGGATCACTGCTATCGCACTCGGATGCAGTCTCTACGGAGCCAGTCGACAGATCGAACAGGCCGTAGAGAGATTCTTCAGGCTCGATTGCCGCAACTTGGGTGGTGGCCGTCTGGCGAGCCACCGCGTGCCTCACCCACCGCTGAAGCCTCGACCGGCCCGAGCGCTTACGCTGGCGGGAGACCGGGAGGGTGGCCGACGGGGGACTCGACCGATACGGGGTCGACGGTTGCCGCAGCAGAACGCCGCGGACACATGCGCGAAAATGCGTCGCACCGCGGACGGGGAGCGCATCGACGTCGAGTGGAGCCTCCTGGAGCCAGGCGGAGTCGTCGGCGACGAAGGTGAGAGCACCGAGACGGATCTCCCGACCCTCGACCAAAACTCCAGCAGCCACCATGATGAAAGTACTCGGAAGAATCACAACTTCTCCACAAAATCGCTAAAACACCGGCCCCACGGTGGGCGCCAACTGTCGTGGTTCTAAGTCTGACAGTAGAGTGGGGGGTAGGTACGGAGAGGCAAGGTCCTAGCTATGGAGAGGTTGTAAACACAAGAGATGTACGAGTTCAGGCCCTTCTCGGAGGAAGTAAAAGCCCTACGTCTCGGAGCCCGGAGGCGGTCGAGTGGATTATCTGTATATGGATTACAAGGTGCCGAACCCTTCTGCCTGTGGAGGGGGGTGGCTTATATAGAGTGCGCCAGGACCCCAGCCCGCCCACGTAATGAAGGTTTTAAGGTGTATTAAGTCCGGGGCGTTACAGGTAACGCCCCACATAAAGTGCCTTTACTATCATAAAGTCTACTTAATTACAAGCCGTTGCAGTGCAGAGTGCCTCTTGACCTTCTGGTGGTCGAGTGAGTCTTCGTGGTCGAGTCCTTCAAGTCAGTCGAGTGAGTCCCTCGTTGGTCGACTGGAAGGTGACCTCTTCTAAGAGTGTCCTCGTTGGTCGACTGGAAGGTGACCTCTTCTAAGAGTGTCCTCGGGCAGGGTACTTAGATCAGGTCTGTGACCCTACCTTAGGTACGTGACTCCATCATAACCCACCTAGCATGGAAGATACTAACAGCCCCTAGTTGTTACATGAGCGATTCGGGTATACAAATCAGTTTACTATTTGAAGGTTTAGAGTTTGGCACATGCAAATTTACTTGGAATTGCAGGTAAATACCGCATATAGGTAGATATGGTGGACACTCATGGAAGAAACTTGGTTCAAGGATATTGGATGCACAAGTAGTATTCCCGCTTAGTATAGAAATTTTGGCTAGCAAAAGATTATAAATAGCAAGCACCACATGTTGGAGGATCCATAACAATATAACTTCTATACTAATATACCCAAGCATAACTCATTACATTGTCTTCCTTGTCCAGCTTCAACTAATTTTCTCAAGTTTGAAAATATTTAATGGGGATGACAATCATAGAAGATGTCCAAGATAGTATATTTATATGTGAAATCTCTCTTCCTTCAATATTCTTTCATGAATTGGTCAAGTGACCGATACTATGTTTGCTAACTTTCAATAAATTTACCACCTCTACTTATTATATGTGAAGTCATTACTCCCCTTGGGATAAGCATATGAAACATATATAATTTCAGATTTATGATATTCAATTCAATCAACCATTTACTCATAGGATATAAGTGAAGCACGAGAGTAAATGACAAACTACTCCAAAAAGATATAAGTGAAGATCAATGAGTAGTCAAATAATTATTTAGCTATGTGACGACTCTCTCATTTAAGAATTTCAGAGCTTAATATTTTAATCAAATAGAAAGCAAAATAAAATGAAATGGCATTTCAAGTATAGCACAACCAATGTGAAGAAGCAAGAACTTAGGCTCAACTAAAACTGACCGATCGTTGTTGAAGAAGAAAGGTGGGATGCCAACCGGGGCATCCCCAATCTTAGATGCTTGAGAACACTTGAAAAATTATTTTGAGATGCCTTGGGCATCCCCAAGATCGAGCTCTTGTGTCTCCTTAATTCCTTTTATATCACGGTTTCCCTAAATCTTAAAAACTTCATCCACACAAAACTCAACAAGAACTCGTGAGATAAGTTAGTATAAATCAACACAAAACTTTATCATTCTCTACTCTAGAAAATCACTGAAATTATAATTTTACATTGCATACTAAATGCCTCTGCACATTTAATACTCCTATCCTCAAATAGAATCATTAACAAACAAACATATGCAAATAATTCAAACATAACAACAATCTATCTAAACAGAACAGTCTGTAAAGAATGCAAGAGGAATAATACTTCCCTAACTCCAAAATCTGAAAAATTACCACACTGTAGAAAATTTGTTGAGAGTCATTGTGTAAAAATTTCAAGATTTTAGCACATTCTGACTATTCACAATTATTCAGACAATGATAGAAAACTTTCTATTTCCAAAACAGCAACATATAGACATGGAAAATAAGCATGGTAAAGGTTGTACTTGACCATTTCATTAAACTAAAATATGCAAAACATTACTCTAAATAGCAGCAAGCAAACCTCAACAAAATAAAATGATGCTCCAAGAAAAACTCATATCATGTGGTGAATAAACATACAACCTCAAGCAATCTTACCGATGGATTGAAGATAAAAGAGGGGATGCCATCCGGGGCATCCCCAAGCTTAGTTGCTTGGGTGTTCCTTGAATATTACCTTGGGAATCCCCAAGATTAGGCTCTTGCCACTCCTTATTCCATAGTCCATCGAAATTTTACCCAAAACTTGAAAACTTCACAACACAAAACTCAACAGAAAACTCGTAAGCTCAGTTAGTATAATAAAGCAAATCACCACCTAGGTACTGTTGTGAACTCATTCTAATTTTATATTGGTGTTATATCTACTGTATTTCAACTTCTCCCTGGTTCATACCCTCCGATACTACCCATAGATTCATCAAAATAGGCAAACAACACAATGAAAACAGAATCTGTCAAAAACAGAACAGTCTATAGTAATCAGGAAACTTAGTATACTTCTGTAACTCCGAAAATTCTGAAAAATTATGACAACCTAGTAAATTTTTATATCAATCTTGTGCAAAAATAGTCAGTATTTTATCATGCTTCTTTAAAACACAAAAAATATTTTACTGGGCACAAAAGTTTCTGTTTTGCAGCAAGATCAAATCAACTATCACCATAGACCATCCCAAAGGTCTTACCTGGCACTTTATTGAAACAAAAGCTATAAAACATGAGTAATACAGTAGCCTAATCATGTGAACACAGAAAAAAAGTAGGGGTAAATATTGGGTTGTCTCCCAACAAGCGCTTTTCTTTAATGCCTTTTCAGCTAGGCATGATGATTTCAATGATGCTCACATAAAAGATAAGAGTTGAAACACAAAGAGAGCATCATGAAGCATATAAATAGCTCATTTGATCCTAACCCACTTCCTATGCATAGGTACCTTGTGAGAAAACAATTTATGAGAACAAGAATCAACTAGCATAGGAAGGCAAAAGAAGCATAACTTCAAGATTTTCAACACGTAGAGAGGAAACTTGATATTGTTGAGATACGTAGAGGCATAAGTTCCTCTGTCATAATAATTTTTAGTAGCATCATGAATGAATTCAACAATATAACCATCACATAAAGCATTCTCTTCATGATTCATAAGCATAGAGATTTTACTACTCTCCACATAAGCAAAATTCTTCTCATTCATAGTAATGGGAGCAAACTCAACAAAATAACAATCATGTGAGGCATAATCCAATTGAAAATTAAAATCACGATGACAAGTTTCATAGTTATCATTATTATTTATATCATACATGTCATCACAATAATCATCATAGATAGAAACTTTGTTCTCATAATCAATTGGAACCTCTTCCAAAATAGTGGATTCATCACTAAATAAAGTCATGATCTCTCCAAATCCACATTCATCATTATTACAATAAGATTTAACACCCTCCAAAATAGTGGGATCATTAGTACCTAGAGTTGACACTCTTCCAAAACCACTTTCATCAATATAATCATCATAAATAAGAGGCATGCTATCATCATAATAAATTTGCTTATCAAAACTTGGGGGACAAAACATATCATCTTCATCAAACATAGCATCCCCAAGCTTATGGCTTTGCATATCATTAGCATCATGGATATTCAAAGAATTCATACTAATAACATTGCAATCATGCTCATCATTCAAATTTTTAGTGCCAAACATTTTATTGACTTCTTCCTCTAACACTTGAGCACAATTTTCCTTTCCATCATTTTCTCGGAAGACATTAAAAACATGAAGCATAACAGGCAACCTCAATTCCATTTTTTTGTAATTTTATTTTATAGACTAAACTAGTGATAAAACAAGAAACTAAAAGATTCAATTGCAAGATCTAAAGATATACCTTCAAGCACTCACCTCCCCGGCAACGGCGCCAGAAAAGAGCTTGATGTCTACTATGCAACCTTCTTCTTGTAGACTCATGTTGGGCCTCCAAGCGCAGAGTTTTGTAGGACAGTAGCAAATTTCACTCAAGTGGATGACCTAAGGTTTATCAATCTGTGGGAGGTGTAGGTTGAAGATGGTCTCTGTCAAACAACCCTGCAACCAAATAACAAAGAGTCTCTTGTCTCCCCAACACACCCAATACAGTGGTAAATTGTATAGGTGCACTAGTTCGGCGAAGAGATGGTGATACAAGCATAATATGGATAGTAGATATAGGTTTTCTAATCTGAAAATATAAAAACAACAAGTTAACTAGTAACAAAAGCGAGCGAAAACGGTATTGCAATGCTTGAAAACAGGGCCTAGGGTTCATACTTTCACTAGTGCAAGTTCTCTCAACAATGATAACATAATTAGATCGTATGGCAATCCCTCAAAGCGCGACAAAAGTCACTCCAAAGTTCCTATCATGGAGAACATAAGATGAAATTGCTTGAAGGGTACGAAACCACCTCAAAGTTATTCTTTTTGATCAATCCATTGAGCTATTCCTATAAGTGTCACAAACAGCCAAAGAGTTTGTAGTAAAATAACATCATACGATACACATCAATCAACCCTAATGTCACCTAGATAGTCCAATGTCACCACAAGTATCCATGGGTCAATTATACGATATGCTGCTACGTCTTGAGCTTGCGTTGGTTTTCCCCGAAGAGGAAGGGATGATGCAGCAGAGTAGCGTAAGTATTTCCCTCAGTTTTTGAGAACCAATGTATCAATCCAGAAGGAGGCCATGCTCAAGTCCCTCGTACATGCACAAAACAATAGCTACTCGCAACCAACGCGATTAGGGGTTGTCAATCCCTTCACGATCACTTACGAGAGTGAGATCTGATAGATATAATATTTTTGGTATTTTTGGTATAAAGATGCAAAGTAAAAAGTAAAAGCAAAGTAAAAGGCAAAGCAAGATTAAAGTGATGGAGATTGATATGATGAGAATAGACCCCGGGGCCATAGGTTTCACTAGTGGCTTCTCTCAAGAGCATAAGTATTCTACGGTGGGTGAACAAATTACTGTTGAGCAATTGACAGAATTGAGCATAGTTATGAGAATATCTAGGCATGATCATGTATATAGGCATCACGTCCGTGACAAGTAGACCGAAACGATTCTGCATCTACTACTATTACTCCACTCATCGACCGCTATCCAACATGCATCTAGAATATTAAGTTAAAAATAGAGTAACGCCTTAAGCAAGATGACATGATGTAGAGAGATAAATTCATGCAATATGAAATAAACCCCATCTTGTTATCCTCGATGGCAACGATGCAATACGTGCCTTGCTGCCCTTCTGTCACTGGGAAAGGACACTGCAAGATCGAACCCAAAGCTAAGCACTTCTCCCATGGCAAGAACTACCAATCTAGTTGGCCAAACCAAACGGATAATTCGAAGAGACTTGCAAAGATAACCAATCATACATAAAAGAATTCAGAGAAGATTCAAATATTATTCATAGATAGACTTGATCATAAACCCACAATTCATCGGTCTCAACAAACACACCGCAAAAAGAATATTACATCAAATAGATCTCCACAAGAGAGGGGGAGAACTTTGTATTGAGATTCAAAGAGAGAGAAGAAGCCATCTAGCTACTAACTATGGACCCGGAGGTCTGAGGTAAACTACTCACACTTCATCAGAGGGGCTATGATGATGTAGAAGCCCTCCGTGATGACGGCCCTCTTCCGGTGGAGCTCCAGAACAGGCCCCAAGATGGGATCTCGTGGATACAGAAAGTTGCGGCGGTGGAATTAGGTTTTTGGCTCCTATTCTGATCGTTTGGGGGTACGTAGGTATATATAGGCGGAAGGAGTACATCAGTGGAGCACCGAGGGGCCCATGAGGCAGGGGGCGCGCCCTAGGGGGGGCGCCCCCCACCCTCATGACCTCCTCTTTGACTCCTTGGAGTAGGTTCCAAGTCTCCTGGATCACGTTCGGTGATAAAATCATGTTCCCAAAGATTTTATTCCGTTTGGACTCCGTTTGATATTCTGTTTCTCCGAAACACTAAAATGGGCAAAAAACATCAATTTTGGGCTGGGCCTCCGGTTAATAGGTTAGTCCCAATAATAATATAAAAGTGGAAAATAAAGCCCAATATAGTCCAATACAGTAGATAATATAGCATGGAGCAATCAAAAATTATAGATACGTTGGAGACGTATCATATGCCTCAAACAACTTCAGATACATAATATTCAATCCAACACAAAGAACCTCAAAGTGTGCCCTGATGACCCACAAGTATAGGGGATCAATTGTAGCTCTTTTCGATAAGTAAGAGTGTCGAACCCGACGAGGAGCAGAAGGAAATGACAAGTGGTTTTCAGCATGGTAATGTCTGCAAGTGCTGAAATTGTAAGTAACAGAGTAGTTTGATAGTAAGATATTTTGTAACAAGCAAGTAATGATAATAGTAACAAAAGTGCAGCAAGGTAGCCCAATCCTTTTGAGGGAAAGGACAGGCCAAAGCGGTCTCTTATAATAAGCAAAGCGTTCTTGAGGGTACACAGGAATTTCATCTAGTCACTTTCATCATGTTGATTTGATTCGTGTTCGCTACTTTGATAATTTGATATATCGGTGGACCGGTGCTTAGGTGCTATTCTTACTTGAACAAACCTCCTACTTATGATTAACCCGCTCGCAAGCATCCACAACTACGAGAAAAGTATTAAGGATAAATCCTAACCATAGCATTAAACTTTTGGATCCAATCGGTCCCTTACGGAATGGCGCATAAACTAGGGTTTAAGCTTCTGTCACTCTCGCAACCCATCATATAATAACTACTCCACAATGCATTCCCTTTGGCCCAAATATGGTGAAGTGTCATGTAGTCGACATTCACATGACACCACTAAGGGAATCACAACATACATACTATCAAAATATCAAACACGTATCAAGTTCACATGATTACTTGCAACATGATTTCTCCCATGGCCTCAAGAACAAAAGTAACTACTCACAAGTGATAAACATGCTCAAGATCAGAGGGGTATTAAATAGCATAATGGATTTGAACATATAATCTTCCACCAAATAAAGCATATAGTAATCAACTACAAGATGTAATCAACACTACCTGTCACCCGCAAGCACCAATCTATAGTTCCGGTACAAAGATTGAACACAAGAGATGAACTAGGGTTTGAGAGGAGATGGTGCTTTTGAAGATGTTGATGTAGATTGCCCTCCCCAAGATGTGAGAGTTTTTGGTGATGATGATGATGATGATGATGATTTCCCCCTCCGGGAGGGAAGTTCCCCCTGCGGAGTCGCTCCGCCGGAGGGAAAAAGTGCTCTTGCCGAAGTTCCGCCTCGAGATGGCGACGCTCCGTCCAAAAAGTGCTCTCCTTATTTTTTCTAGGTCAAAATGACTTATATACCAGAAGATGGGAACCAGAGGTGGGCCGAGGAGAGCACAACCCACCCGGTCACGCCTGGGCTCCCTGGTGCGCCCAAGTGGGTTGTGCCCACCTGGTGGGCCCCCTCTGGTACTTATTGGCTCCAATATTCCTCACGTATTCCATAAAAAATATCTGTAAAGTTTCAGCTTGTGTGGAGTTGTGCAGAATAGGTGGCCTGACGTAGCTTTTCTAGGTCTAGATTTCCAGCTGCCGGAATTCTCCCTCTTTGTGTGTACCTTGCATATTATGAGAGAAAATGCATTAGAATTACTCCAAAAAGCATTATTATGCATAAAAACATCATAAATAATAGTAGGAAAACATGATGCAAAATGGACGTATCAAATCCCCCAAGCTTAGACATCTCTTGTCCTCAAGCGAAAACCGAAATCGAAAAACATGTCCACATGCTTAGACAGAGAGGTGTCGATAAAAACAAAATACGAACATAGAAGCATCATGTGAATTATTATAAAAGCAACAAACTTTAACATAAAACTTTTATCATAGAACTTGTATCGTAGACTTCTCAGGAATATGTAATAATTCATCATCTTTGCAACTACATTAGAAACCAATAAACTATGTTCTCAGTGAACTTTGCAACTACAATTCATCATCTTTTCAGGAAGGGTCACATATCGGAGCCTTTAGGCAAGTCCACATACTCAACCATCATATAGTATTCTATGATTGCTAACACTCACCGCATACACATGAGCAAAACGTTTCAAACGAACACATAGAAAGATAGGGGCTAATAGTTTCGCCTTCCAACATATTCACCTCAAGGGTGATGTCAACAATAATAACTTATGCCACCCATATTCAACTTAACATTTGTGACTAGATATTTCCTCACCACATGATGCTTGCGAAAGGAGAAAAATAAAAAGGAATAGAGAGAAACACTATGACTCTTGCATAAAAGTAAGTACATAAAAGTAAAAGATAGGCCCTTCGCAGAACATAGTTTGTTGGTTTCTAATGTGAATTATTATAAGAGCAACGAACTTTAGCATAAAACTTTTATCATAGAACTTGTATCATAGACTTCTCAGGAATATGTAATAATTCATCATCTTTGCAACTACATTAGAAACCAACAAACTATGTTCTCAGTCAACTTTGCAACTACAATTCATCATCTTTTCAGGAAGGGTCACATATCGGAGCCTTTAGGCAAGTCCACATACTCAACCATCATATAGTCTTCTATGATTGCTAACACTCACCGCATACACATGAGCAAAATGTTTCAACCGGGCACATAGAAAGATAGGGGCTTATAGTTTCGCATCCCAACATATTCACCTCAACGGTGATGTCAACAATAATAACTTATGCCACCCATATTCAACTGGACATATGTGACTAGATCTTTCCTCACCACATGATGCTTGCGAAAGGAGAAAAATAAAAAGGAATAGAGAGAAAAACTTTGACTCTTGCATAAAAGTAAATACATAAAAGTAGAAGATAGGCCCTTCACAGAGGGAAGCAGAGGTTGCCATGCGCTTATTTGTTTGTATGCTCAACCCCTTAGTGCAAAAGAACATCACGTTGTATTGCCCCTTGTGATGGCAACCTTTATTATGCAGTTTGTCGCTTTTATTCTTCACCATCACAAGTTCATACAACGCTCAATTTTCTCTTACAGTAAATGATCTCACACTTTTAGAAGCAATTTTTATTGCCTTATTTCACCGATGACAACTTACTTGAAGGATCTGACTCAATCCTTAGGTAGGTATGGTGGACACTTGAAAATAAGATTTGGGTCTAAGGGTTTTTGGATGCATAAGTAGTATTTCTACTTAGTGTGGAATTTTTTGCTAGCAAAGATAGGGGGCAAGCACCTCATGTTGAAGGATCTATGACAATATAACTTCTATGTGAATATGTACAAACATAAATCATTAAGTTGTCTTCCTTGTCCAACGTCAAAATTTTTGGCATATAATATTTTGATGGGTGCTCACAATCACAAAAGATTTCCAGGATAGTATATTTATATGTGAAGCTTAACTTCCCTTATTAATTCTTTCATGAGTTGCATCATTGACTAATGCTATGTTTGTCAATCTCTAACAAAATTTTCTACTCATAATTTTCCTTATGTGTGGTGTCATCACCTACCATAAGATTAGCATATGATCTATTCCATTTATTTCCTTTATTTTTATTGGAAAATGAAAGTAAAGAAAGCAAAAACTCAAACTACACTTTATTATATATCTCGCACACAACTACAGGGATAGATCACTAAGTAAACTTTCGAAAAGAAAGGTTCGAACTAAATTTTTATTCATCTAAAGCAAAAGATAACTATGGATCAAACTAAAATAAGTAAAGACAAAAGATAGTGGGGTGATACGATACCGGGGCACCTCCCCCAAGCTTGGCGGAAGCCAAGGTGAATGCCCATACCCGATAATCAATTTTCTTTTGGTGATGAAGAAGGTGGGGGTGATGAAGTAGAGATCTTGTCTTCGGGTTTCCATGGCAAAGGTAGACCATCATAAGAGGAGGAGTGAGTCTTACGGGTCCTGCAATCGACAGCCATACTCATACCTTTAAACCTTGCCTCATATTCAAAGACTTGGTTTTGGAGATCGTAGATCTGGCTTTGGAGGAAGTTGATTTGCTCGCTGAGGGTGAAGACAATGTCCTTCATGGACATGCCATACACCTTGAGATCATGAGTAAGGTCTGTGATCATGAGGTGATTGGCATTGAGTCCACGCTCCACAATTCCCTTTCATTGGAAGACCTCCTGCTCCATAGCTTCAAGCCTAGCCTCCACGGTTCCCGTCCCCTTGGGACCTTGCACATCACGGATGTGAAGCACCCCCTCATGCATTTGGATGACCTGAGGATGTTGCACCATCTCCCGCAAATATGGGTTGATGATGTTCTTGAAGAACTTGTCCTTCGAGGAGCTTGCCATGGTAGATGGGATCCAATAGAAAACAGCAAGGAAAAGAAAACAGAAGATTTCTCCGTAATATGGTGGTCAATAGATTTGGGGGGTATCTAAAGATTTTTTATCTTGGGAAACAAGCAAGTTGTAGAAAAACGAAGTCCGGAAGGTACCCGAGGTGGGCACAACCTACCTGGGTGCGCATGGCTTGCCAGATGCGCCATGGTGTCTTGTGGCCATGAGGGTGCGCTTCCCGGTAGTTTCTTATTTTCCTAATTTTTTTTATTTTCCAAAACTGACAAAAAATATTTTTGTGGATTTTCGGAGTCCGTTTACTTACCGTATCACGTACCTCCTCTTTATAACGATTCTGGAGTGTTCTAGCAGGACTCTTTTATGTGTTCTTCCGGTGTCATAGTTTGGATAATATTACTTTCAACATTAATGGGCGTACTTGAGATATAATGTTTTACTCGTTGCCCATTAACAACTTTCGGGTTAGTACCTTCGGCATTATTTATTTTGATAGCTCCAGGCAGATAAACCTCCTCGATAACATAGGGTCCTTCCCATTTGGAGAGGAGTTTTCCTACAAAGAATCTGAAACAAGAGTTATACAAAAGAACATATTCTCCAACTTTAAACTCATGCTTTTGGATTCTTTTATCATGCCATCTTTTAACTTTTTCTTCAAATAACTTGGCATTTTCATAAGCTTGGGTTCTCCATTCATATAAGGAGCTAATGTCAAACAACCTCTTTTCACCGGCAAATTTAAAATCATAGTTGAGTTCTTTAATTGCCCAATATGCTTTATGTTCTAACTCAAGAGGTAAATGACAAGCTTTTCCATAAACCATTTTATAAGGAGACATACCCATAGGATTTTTATATGTTGTTCTATAAGCCCAAGTGCATCATCTAACTTCTTAGACCAATTCTTTTGGGACCTATTGACAGTCTTTTGCAAAATTAATTTTATTTCTCTATTGCTAAGTTGACCTTGACTACTAGACTAGGGATGATAAGGTGATGCAATTCTATGGTTAACATCATACTTAGCAAGCATTTTACAGAAAGCACCATGAATAAAGTGTGAACCACCATGAGTCATTAAATATCTAGGGACAACAAACCTCGGGAAAATAACTTCCTTAAGCATTTTAATAGAGGTGTTATGATCATCACTACTAGTTGGAATAGCTTCTACCCACTCAGTAACATAATCAACAGCAACCAAAATATGTGTATACCCATTAGAGGAAGGAAAAGGTCCCATGTAATCAAATCCCCAAACATCAAATCGTTCAACAACAAGTGAATAATTCATGAGGTAATTCTGATACTTCCACCAAGCATTCTTGAAGAGTGTTGTCCAAGGGACAGAGTTAGGCGACTCCTAGGCGACTCCTAGGCGATTTATAGGCCACCCCTCCTACCGTCGGCCACTCCGGCTTCGACAGCCACCCTACAAGATGGCTCCTTTTGCCCTCAACTTTGATCGTGGCAGAAAGTTTCAAGCAGATATGAGAGCCAAGTTTGGCCATCCAGTGGTGTTTTCTCCTGGCTTTCGTCAACAAGAGTTCATCTTGGTGGTTTCTTTCTGCCGATCAACCTTCAAGCTTGACATGCACACGGTTAGTGTTTCTCTCCTGGCCATGTTTGGTGGTTATGCCCAAGGTTTTAGGGTTCGTCATTTGAGAGATAGAACTTTCAAGTTTTCGATGGCCTCAAAGTCTGTTGGTTTTGAGATCTACAACAATGGCAGCATTGTTGAGGATGATTTTGAGGTGTGTTTAGTTTGTGGAACTATGGTGGGCCGAATTGGCATAGAGAAGAACTAGCTTTTTACAGTGAGCTTGATAATGAGTGGACCTTGGTTGGTAGACATGGCAAGGCCATATCCAACAACTCCGATGATCGCCGGATCTACAGCTCGGTGGTTAGAAACGGTCGATCGGTCTTTGAGAGATTATCGGGTCCCATTCAATCCGAAGGCAATCAAGGGGACGCTTTCAATTCGCCTGCTATTAATTCTGAGGTAAATGAGTCCCTTAATCGGCCTCAGATGTCTCAACGTGCTGCTCCCCGCACGTACATGGTGTGTTTTGCATGCGGGGGTCAAGGCCATTATGCACGTAATTGCATGGTGGCGAAGCTGCCTGGGCTATGGGCATTTATGCAGTTTAGCACCTTTCTGAGCCCACCCGAGCAGGCCTGTGCTAAGGGTGCAGTGGAGGCCTGGTTCAAATGTGTCGGCCCGGCTCAACCGATTAGGCAGGTCTCGTCATTTATGTAGCTGGTCAAGGACCTCTTTCCAAATTTCCAACCGAGACTATAGGCTGGCTCCTCGCATTCCTCTGTTCTTACCAACTCTGTCTCCACCTCTATCCCACCTCGATAAGCTCACCATCTTCATCACCGTCGGCGGAGCGGGCATTGGTCGCTCGTTCTTCGAAAGCGATGGCCATGGCCAACATTCCCATACACCCAGCTTGCTTTGTTCCTCGTGGTTTTCAGCTTCTTGAGGTGGCAGGGCGAACTGGGGTTTCCAGGGCAATCCTGCCGCATCATCCAAGGAGGCACGAGGATTGGGCGATTGCCACCATTCAGCCGCATCCAAATGAGGTACTTTTTCCCAGTGTCAGAGAAGTTCTAGAGGAGTTTTTTGAAGGAGTTGAGCAAGTTGGGTTCAGAGAAATCCGGCCATGTCCATTTGGTGAGGCGTATGTTCAGTTCCTGCATGATAGAGATAGAGATCGTCTTATCAGGCAAAGCCCTCACCCATTTGGGGATGTTTTCATATCATTCACTAAGCACAATGAGGGAAGGAATTGGCATCGGCTTCATTTTAATAGAACCTGTTGGTTACTATTTGTGGGAGTTCCTTTCGATTACTGCAACACTGATGATATTGTAGCTGCCATTGCTAAGTGGGGTAGAATCATAAGATGGGAGAGGGAAGATGCACTGAGAGGCAAGATCTTAGTTAAAGCGAGAGTGACTGACCCCATAGATATACCAAAAAGCATCAGATGGTCTGAAGGAGAGTGCTTTGAGGAGGAATCATGGACTAGTTCAGTTGAGGTCCTATTAGAAGAAATGCTGGGAGGGGGTCCTGCGGATGAGGATCCCGTTCCACCTCCTGGAGTGGACCCACACCCAATTCCACAGCATGCAAATGATTTTCCAGGTTTCCAGCCAGTTCCACTGAACAATGCGCCAGCTCAAAATGAAGATTGGGATGATTGGGAAGAGCAGGAAGAGCAAGGTCACTGGGATTTTCCTCAGGCCAATATACCACAACCACAACCACTTCAACAGAAAGTAGAACTGCCTGTTTTGCAAGAGGATGGTGCTCCTAATAGCAGCATCACCACTACTGTATCTCTGTCTGATGGAATCTGGTCTAACACTCACACTGCCAGTGAAGAGGTCAATCAAGGTGCACCAATTAATCCTATGGGCATGGGCTTACAAAACATTTTACTGACTTACCAAGCAGAAGGGGAAGAGAATGATATTCAGCAAGTCAATAATAACCGGGTTCATATTCAGCAACAGGGAGTTGTGGGTGTTCCTTTGGTAGTTCAAGAGGATCTGCAACATGTACACCCTGTCAAGGGCCACCAATAGTTGAGGTTGCTGGTGAAGAAAATGATGTAAGTGAGGATAATCTTGTTCCAGATATGCCACAAGTTCAGAGTGCTAGAGCTGCTTTTCCAGCAGCAGTTCAGGTTTCTGTTCAAGAAAATGTTGTTGTACACACTATTACAGCTGCTTCTCATGACAATGATATTGTTGTGGTCAAGGAAAATGAGGTAGTTCCAAATGTGCCAGAGGAGGCCCAGGACCTAGATCATAGAGCTGCAATGAAAGGAAAAGCTGATGTCCCTATTCCTCAAGTTGGCACTTCCACTGGTGGGCACAATAAAGGTATGGAGAGCTTTTCATTAACCAACTCTCCTAGCTTAATAGATTTTCAAAAACTAGTTGAAAATCATGCTTTGGATATTATTGATGGTGCCCACTTGATTTTTGAAGAAGGCTTGGACCTGTGGATTAAGCACTTTGCTCCAGCAACACAGGGAGAAGTGAACACTTTCAAAATTGAAATACCTGTAAGTTGGTTTAACTTCATAATTCACCTTCTTCTGACTCCTCATAAATTTGGTTGGGTAATGCATCTGCTAAAATCTGATCTGCAGAAAATACTTACTGCAAACTGTGATCCTGAAGAGACTATTTTGTTCCATATCCCTGATGGATGTGCCACTTCACAGGCTCCAAGTTGTAAAGAAATAATGCTAGGCCTGGGCAAGGAAAATGAGGGAATTAGCCCTGCTGCTCATTCCTCAAGTGGAGCTGGAGGCCCACTTAAGCAAGTGTCTCCTAATAAGGTCATCCAATTGCCTCTAGATGAAGCTATCTTAATGAAAAGAAGAGACAAGGAACCTCTTGTGGAAACTGAGGTAAGGAAGAGTGATAGAATTAAGAAAGACAACAATGGTTATAGAAGGAAATCCTGTGATGCTACCTCTTGCTTACCTTGTAATGCTATACCTCCAATTGTGCATAATAAAGTGGTCAAAAACCTGACTAAATCTTTCTGCAAGGTATCTAAGGATGAGTTACAATACAAGCTTTCCAAGAGGCCCAAGAAGAGAGGTCAGGAGGATGTGGCCAAGGTCTCCAAGGCCACTGGTGCTACAAAAACCACCTAATGTGTTCCATGAAGAGCTCTCAACTTAGTATCAGTCCCAGAGTTGTTTGGAGGAGGAAGTCTAGTTTGCTGGTTGAATGTATGATATGTGATGTGCTTGATGTATTCAGAACATGTTTCATGTCTGTATTAGAGACTTGGTGGCCTATTTTGCCTACTGCTCTATTAATCAGTCAGTTAGAACCTTGGATGTGTGACTTCTATGAAGATACTGAAGTTACTTTGCTCTCTTTTCACTCTTTCATGTTGGATTTGCATATTTGTGCTTGTTGCTGCCTGTATGATATCTCTGACTGTAGTAGACCACAATACTACAATTTTCAGAAATTTCATAAGCTGGGTAACATACCAGGAGATGGGGCCTAGTATTCTTAAATAAATAAGCAGTTAGTTCACCATGAATAGAAACAGATCTTGGAATATTTTGAACTGGAACATTCGGGGTTTGAATTCCTCTGACAAATGGTTGGCTATTAGGCAAAAAGTTGAGGAGAGTGCTGCTGGTATTTTATGCCTACAAGAAACAAAGAGAGAAAACTTTGATCTTGCTTACGTACACAACTTATGTCCTCAGAGATTCAACAAATTTGAATACTTTCCTTCTATTGGGGCATCTGGAGGTATTTTGAATGCTTGGAATGGGGCTCTGTTTACTGGAGAATTGCTCTTCCAAAATAAATTCTCCCTAACTATGCAATTCACTTGTACAAGTACTCTTAAAACCTGGATTCTCACAAATATCTCTAGGCCTTGCAACATTGAAGAGAAATTAGAATTCATTGATTGGTTTACCAATATTCAAATGCCTGATGATGTTGATTGGATTGTCATGGGAGATTTTAATTTCATTAGGTCACCTGAGGACAGAACAGACCTGGTGGGGATGTTAATCAGATGTTACTATTCAATGAAGCTATCAGTAACCTGGGGTTAATTGAATTACCTTTAAAAGGGAGACAGTTCAGCTGGAGCAACATGCAGGATAATCCTTCACTTGAAAAATTAGATTGGTTCTTCACTTCTGCAGCCTGGATGACTAGTTACCCAGACACCACTGCTCTACCTCTTGCAAAACCCATTTTAGATCATCTGCCTTGTGTAATTAAAATTGGCACGACCATACCCAAGTCTAAGGTTTTCAGATTTGAGAATTACTGGTTGAAACACAGCTCTTTCAAAGACATAGTGCAAGCTGCCTGGAATATACCTGTTGGTCATTCTGACCCAGCCAAGAAGATTAATGCTAAATTCAAAAACTTGAGAAGAGCACTCAAACTTTGGGCCAAAAGTCTATCCTATCTTAAAAAACAGATTGAGGAATTGAATGAATGCATTTTCCTATGGGACTTCTTGGAGGAATTCAGAGACCTTACCTTGTTTGAGAGTAATTGCAGAGTACTTCTGAAAGTAACCTTATAAACAATCCTCAGCAATCAGAAGATATATTGGAAGCAAAGAGCAAAAATCAAGGGAGCTAAATTTGGTGATGAAAATACAAAATTCTTTCATACAAAGGCATCAATTAATCACAGACATAACAAAATTGCCATGCTCCTGAATGAGGACCAAGTGGAAGTTATTGATCATGAAGGAAAGGATGCAATTCTTTGGGATGCTTTCAAATACAGACTTGGATATTCCAATGGTCATACCATGCACTTCAATTTACAAGATCTGTATGAAAACAGAGTAGACCCACAACTTTTTCAAGACCTAGAGAAACCTTTCACTTAGGAAGAAATTAATGAGGTGGTTAAGAACTTACCCACAAACCAATCTCCAGGGCCTGATGGATTTAATAATGAGTTTCTCAAAGCTTGTTGGGATATTATCAAACTGGATGTTACTAAAATACTTCTTATATCACACTCATTCCAAAAAAGGAAGTTCCAGTGTCTCCTAATGACTTTAGGCCAATATCTTTGCTTAATGGTGTGCTCAAAATCATTACAAAACTACTGGCAAATAGACTACAAAAAGTGATTCTCAAGCTAGTCCACATTAACCAGTATGGATTTCTCAAGAACAGAGTGATACAAGATTGATTTGGGTGGGCCTATGAGTATATCCATCAATGTCATAAATCAAAAGAGGAAATGTTAGTAATCAAACTAGATTTTGAAAAGGCTTTTGACACTATTGAGCACCAAGCTATTATTGACATATTGAGAGGTAAGGGTTTTGGAGAAAAGTGGATAACTTGGATGCACATGCTTTTCACTTCTGCCTCATCTGCTATGATGTTAAATGGTGTACCAGGGAAGAAATTCTATTGTAAAAGAGGGGTCAGACAAGGGTACCCTCTTTCACCTTTAATCTTTCTGCTAGCAGCTGACTTACTTCAATCAATTCTGAATAAAGCCATGAGAAGGGATTTAATCACACCACCACTTCAAGTGAACTCATGCCCTGACTTCCCTATAGTTCAATATGCAGATGATACTCTTGTTATTATGCAAGCAAATGCTAGGTAGCAAGTGTGCCTCAAAGCCCTCCTAAACACATTTGCATCTGCTACTGGCCTAAAGGTAAACTATGGGAAATCAATCATGGTGCCAATAAACATTGCAGAAGACAGGGTTGACATCTTCACAAACACTTTGCAATGTGCCAGGGGACACTTTCCTTTTACTTATCTGGGAGTACCATTGGGGATCTATAAACCTACTGTGGAGCAGTGTTTGCCTATAAAAAATAGAATTGCTAAGAGGATTGTTCGCATTTCTACTTTCATGACTCAGGCAGGGAAGGTGTTGCTAGTTAAATCTGTGCTAGCATCTTTAGCAGTCTACTTTATGTGTTGTCTGGACATTCCTATCACTATAAAAGCACTAGATCATTAAATATTTAAGGCATTGCCTCTGGAGGAGTCCTGACATGGAGGATAGAAGACCAGCACTAGTGGCATGGCACACAGTTTGCAGACCAAAAGACCAGGGTGGCTTGGGAATTCTGGATATCTTCACACACAATAAAACTCTGCTCATGAAGAATCTCCACATTTTTTCAACAGACATGATATTCCTTGGGTGAATTTAATTTGGGAAACTTACTACAGCAATGGGCAACTTACAGGGGATCAAAAAGTGGGGTCCTTCTGGTGGAAATCAAATCTGGCACTCATTGACCAGTTCAAAGCTATAGCAAGGTGCAATGTGGGTGATGGCAAAAGTGCTCTGTTCTAGGATGATATGTGGCATCAATTTGTACTCAAACACAAATTTGATCACCTTTACTCCTTTGTTAGAGATCCTCTCACAAGTGTGCAACAAGTGATCAACACAGAATATCTTCAAGACCTTTTCCATTTGCCTCTCACTACACAGGCATATGAGGAGTTCCTAATAATGGAGGACATGTGCATTTCTTTAAGGCAATCTAAATACTTATATGCACTGGATACCTGGAGTTACATATGGGGAAATGAATTTTATTTATCAATGAAAGCTCTTTCCAACCCAAGCATAAAGTCTTTTTCTGGATGTTACTGGATGACAGAGTAAACACAAGGAATCTTTTAAGAAGGAAAAACTTTGAATTAGAAGCTTACAATTGTGCAGTAAGGGATTGTCAGCAGGAAGAAACTTTGCACCATATCTTTTGGGGATGTCCTTTTGCTATCATATGTTGGGATTTTATTTGCCCCTCCAGAACACCCAATTTGTCTGTTATGGAGGCATACCAAGACCTCAAAGACAAGCTCAACTATCCTTTCTTTATGGAGATCATCATATTAGGATCATGGGCCATCTGGATATCTAGAAACAACAAATTTTTTGAGAATATCACACCATTTTTTCGAGGCTGGAAATTTATTTTCACAGAAGAACTCAAGCTTCTCAAATAAAGGATCAAGAACAAATATGAAGTGCAATTCTCTGCATGGTTGGACACCTTGTTGTAATTTTTTATAGATTTCTCTTTTTTCTTTCTTTAGGTAGCTTTTGCTTTTTCTTTTTTTAGTTTCTTTTCTTTTCTTCTTCTTCTCTCTTTTCTTTGGGCTTATCTCAAGCCCTTATGAGTACTTCTTTGCCTTATTTTTTTAATAAAGTTGCAGTGGGGTGTTTCCCTACTGTTTATAGTAAAAAAAGTGAATAATTCATAGGCATTTCTTAACGCTTATTGATATTACCTATTATTTGGCATTCATCACAAGATAAGTAAAACTTACGGCGTCCTTGAAAAGAGTAGGCCAATAAAATCCAGACTGGAATACCTTGTGAGCAGTTCTGTCTCCCGCATGATGCCCCAGGGGCGGACCCAGAACAAAAATGTCCCGGTGTCCACATGTACACTATACGTAGATGGATAAGGAGCAATAATATATATATAATTAATACACTCAACAATTTTAAAATATTCAACTGTAAGAATTCTTATCAAAATAAACCATTTCACTTGAAAAACTAGTTGATTATGTAAAGTTGAATAATATATAGAGTTTAATAACTCCAAACGATAAAACAAATATGATCAGTGATGTATGCATAAGTCAATAGAAACATGTTACATGATTTGCATTTAGAGATGCATGAATAGAAAAAAGAAATAAATCATATTGATAAATGCATACAATTACGAGGTTAAACTTACTACATTTTATCTTAAATTGTCATTGGGCGCGGTCGACAAATAATCCAAATTGATGTGAACTAGTAGGGAAAATTATGAAATCGTAGCAATCCAATTCCAATTATAATATATTTAATCTTGAAACCCTAGCCATGCAATTTCGACATAAAAAATTAGACAAAACTAAAGATAAGTACACGTACTTGAGCGAGATCGACGACCGTACATATTTCCTTCTATTATTTCTTGTCTGCAATGGGTGAGGGCCACAACAGGCTACCCGCGGCAGGATCTGACTTCCGGAGCACTAGAGCAGGCGGCGGATGCCATCACACCGTATCGCTATGGAGGGGAAAAGGAATAGCCGAACATACACACGTAGGTACCGTACATGATCGATCCAATCGTATCGATTGCTTTTTTATTTAGCGTCTTGGTGGTGGGCCGTGGTGAGTGCCCATTCAGTTTTGGGGGAAGCTATTCCAATGATCCAATCGGCTCATGGGCCATACCTGCCGCCCGGTGTCCAGCTCAAAATTCTACCGGTGTTCCAGTACAATATCTCACCACTATACAAGGTAAGCACAGATTGCAACCGCTGTCCTGTGACACCGGGTAGCATAACGTGCGTCCGCCCCTGTGATGCCCTCCATAAGCTTCGGAGTGACATTTTCGTAGGATTTGTCCTTGTTCATGCTCAGGTACACAACGTCTAATAATACCATCTTCTCCTTCTTTATAAAGATGTGGGTCATCCCAAAAGTAATGTCTTAAATCATAGACAATTTTTTTCTTTTGTTGGTATGTAAAGCTAGGTGGTAAATATTTAGCAACAATGTAATTATCATGGTCAGCATACCAAGGAGTATTATGAGAAACATTTATTGCAGCTAACTGCTCATCAGGAAAACTATCATCAATAGGTAGTGGGTCATCAAGCACATTTTCAAGCCTAGACAAGCTATCAGCTATAGGGTTCTTAGCTCCTTTTCTATCAGTGATATGCAAATCAAATTCTTGTAGCAAGAGAACCCATTGAATAAGTCTAGGTCTAGCATATTTCTTTTCCATAAGATATTTAATAGCAACATGGTCGGTGTGAACAATTACTTTTGAATCAACAATGTAAGATCTAAATTTATCACAAGCAAACACCACTGCTAGGAATTCTTTTTTAGTAGTAGCATAATTTCTTTGAGCATTGTCTTGAGTTTTACTAGCATAATGAATAACATTTAGTTTCTTATCAACTCTTTATCCTAGAACAACACCAACAACATAATCACTAGCATCACACATAATTTCAAAAGGCTAGTTCCAATTAGGTGGTCGAACAATAGGTGCAGAAATTAAGGATTTCTTGAGTATTTCGAAAGCTTCCTAACAATGATCGTCAAAAACAAAAGGAGCATCCTTTTGCAAAAGATTTGTAATAGGCCTAGAAATTTTAGAAAAGTCTTTGATAAATATCCTACAGAAACTAGCATGACCTAAGAAACTACGAATACCTTTGATATCTTTAGGACATGGAATTTTCTCAATTGCATCAACCTTAGCTTTGTCCACTTCAATACCTCTTTCAGAAATTTTATGACCTAAGACAATACCTTCATTAACCATAAAGTGGCACTTCTCCCAATTCAAGACAAGATTTGTTTGTTCACATCTTTGCAAAACTCGATCAAGATTGCTTACATAATCATCAAAAGACTTCCCATAAACGGAGAAGTCATCCATGAAAACCTCAACAATCTTTTCACAAAAGTCAGAGAATATAGCAGTCATGCATCTTTGAAAGGTAGCAGGTGCATTGCATAAACCAAAAGGCATACGTCTATAAGAATAAGTTCCAAAGGGACAAGTGAAAGTGGTCTTTTCTTGATAAGGTTGAGAAACAGGTATTTGTGAAAAACCAGAGTGTCCAACAAGGAAGCAAAAATATGTGTGCTTAAATAATCTTTCTAGCATTTGATCAATAAAAGGTAGAGGGTAATGATCTTTTCTAGTTCCTTCTTTTATTTTTCTAAAATGAATTACCATTCTATAGCCTATAATATTCTTTGTGGAATGAGTTCATTCTTATCATTAGGAACAACAGTGATACCTCCTTTCTTAGGGACACAATGAACAGGACTTACCCATCTACTATTAGCTATAGGATAGATTATACCTTCTTTCAGAAGTTTTAGTATTTCTGTTCTTACCACTTTTTTCATCTTCGGATTTAACCGACATTGGTGATCAACAACGGGTTTAGCATCAGTTTCCATTTTAATCTTGTGTTGACATAGAGTGGGACTAATGCCCTTTAAATCATCAAGAGTATATCCAATAGCAGCTCGGTGCATCCTGGAAACTCTCAATAATCTTTCTTCTTCATGTTCTGAAAGGTTAGCACCAATAATAACAGGATATATCTTCTTTTCATCAAGATAAGCATATTTCAAAGTATCCGGTAATTGTTTTAATTCAAACACAGGGTCACCTTTAGGTGGAGGAGGACCTCCTAGAGTTTCAATAGGCAAATTGTGTTTAAGTGGAGGACGTTGTTCAAAGAAAATCTTATCTATTTCATTTCTTTCATGCATATGTAAATCATTTTCATGGTCTAGCAGATATTGTTCTAGAGCATCAGTAGGAGGCACAACAATAGAAGCAAGATCAATTATTTCATCTTTACTAGGCAATTCTTTTTCATGAAGCTTTCTACTAAACTTGGAAAAATTAACTCATGAGACTCATCACCAAAGCTAACACCGACAGTTTGTTTCTCACAATCTATTTTAGCATTAACGATGTTCAAGAAAGGTCTACCAAAGATAATGGGACAAAAATGATCTTGTGGGGAACCAAGAACAAGAAAATCAATATGGTATTTTATTTTCCCACACAAGACTTCAACATATCTAACAATCCCAAGTGATGTGATGGTGTCTCTATTAGCAAGTTTAATAGTGGCATCTATTTCTTCTATTTCAGCGGGTGCTACGTCATTCATAATTTCTTGATATAAGGTAAAGGGAATAGCACTCATGCTAGCACCTATGTCACATAAACCATGATAACAATGATCTCCTATTTTAATTGAGACAACAGGCATGCCAACAACGGGTCTATGTTTTTCCTCTTTATTAGGTTTGCCAATTCTAGTAGCTTCACTAGAGAAGTAAATAACATGCCCATCTATATTTTCTTCCAGGAGATCCTTAACCATAGCAACACTAGGCTCTACTTTGATTTGTTCATCAGGTTTAGGTGTTCTAATATAAATTTTGTTAACCATAGTTGAAACTTTAGCATGTTCCTTTATCCTAACAGGGAAAGGTGGTTTCTCAATGTAAGCAGTAGGAACAACTGAATCAACATTATAAAATATAGTTTCCTCCTTAGCTAGTTCCGGTTCTTTAATTTCTTCTTTAATAGGTGGGTGATATTTAAACCAGTTCTCTTTAGGGAGATCAACATGAGTAGCAAATGATTCACAAAAGGAGGCTACTATCTCAGAGTGAAGTCCATATTTAGTGCTAAACTTTTGAAAAGCATCGGTATTCATAAAAGATTTAACACAATCATACTTAAGCTTAATACCTGACTCTTTACTTTCGTCTAGTTCCCAACCTTCAAAGTTGCATTTAATTCTTTCCAAAAGATTCCATCGGAATTCACTAGTCTTCTTCATAAAGAACTAGCACAAGAAGTATCGAGCATGGATTGATTATCACGAGAAAGCTGAGCATAAAAAATTTGAATAATAATTTCTCTTGAGAGCTCATGATTAGGACATGAATATAAATTTTACTTAAGACTTCCCCAAGCTAGAGCGATACTTTCTCCTTCACGAGGCCAAAAATTATATATGTAATTCCGATCACGATGAACTAGATGCATATGAATTTTTTTGGTGAAACTCCAAATTCAATTGGTTCCAATTCCAAGATCCAATATCATCGCATAGCCTATACCATGCTAATGATTTTACCTTCAAAGATAAAGGGAAAACCTTCTTCTTAACTTCATCTCCGGGTAAACCTACAAGCTTAAACAATCCACAAATTTGTTCCACATGTTTCAAGTGCATGCCATGATGTTCAATTCCATCTCCTGCATAAGGATTAGCTAGAAGTTGTTCTATCATACCTGAAGGAATTTCATATTCAATATTTTCAGTAGATGCAGTAGCTTGTGGGGTAACTAATTGTGGTTCCGGTCGAGGTGAAGATACCCTGAACAAACCCCTCAAAGGATTGTTTTCCATAGTAACAAGTGACAGTACATTTCAGCACACTATATAAATGTTTCCTTACCAATTTCCACTTACCAAAGGCGCTTCACTCCCCGACAACGGCGCTGGAAAATAGCCTTGATGACCCATAAGTGTAGGGTATCAATTGTAGCTCTTTTTGATAAGAGTGTCGAACCCAACGAGGAGCAGAAGGAAATGACAAGTGGTTTTCAGCAAGCTAATGTCTGCAAGTGCTGAAATTGTAAGTAACAGAGTAGTTTGATCACAAGATATTTTGTAACGAGCAAGTAATGATAATAGTAACAAAACTGTAGCAAGGTAGACCAATCCATTGGATGCAAAGGACATGCCAAAACGGTCTCTGTCGGTGTTCTAGGAACGGGGGTCCCCAAACTTGCCTGCCTGTGGCCCCCGGCGTAGCTCCACCAGCGGCCCTGTACGACCATCTTCACCAGCAAACACTCAAGACCCTCGCGAGGCAGATGACACAAGACCTCCTGGGGTTGGCCTCACCAGGCTGGCTCGCTAGTGGCAGAGAGATCAAGGCAACAGACACCTCGCGAGGTTCCTATGACGCAAGCCATGACGACTGGAGCCAGGCGGGCGCCAGCGCGCGCAGTGTCCTTGTTTCCTCTTTGGTGCTAAAGTGGCAAGCGCAGGTGAGGAGTCTCGAGGCATTAGACAAAGGTTTCCATATCGATGCAACAAGACCAAGACCAGCAGGACAGCAGGACGGAGGTCACCGTGGAGCCCAAGGCGGCATCACCACCAGAGCCTTTGGCAGGCGAAGACTACTTTTGTCAGGATAGCTTGTACTAGTTGTCCCCCTTCAAATTGGCCGTTGTGGGATCCCTTCCCGCCTAATATTTGGGAAGAGGACTGGGTCCTCTATAAATAGGACTAGCCACCACCGTGGTGAATGATCTCATCTTGGACTGGATCCATTCCACCAAGGCAACCACACAGGTTCACCAAGCACAAGAACACCTCTCCACAGGAGGCTGTTCTTCCCTTGTAATTGTTCATCCCCAGCCCAAGAGGCAATCCACCACACCACACTGGAGTAGGGTATTACACCACAACGGTGGCCCAAACCAGTATAAATCTTGTGTCTCTCGTCCTTTGGGTTCGTCGAGCTAGGCCGTGAGATTATACAGAGTGTGCGAGCTAGAGAGGGGGAGAGATCTTTGTGGACACCCCAGTGTTTGAACCTCAAGGGTTTTGCCGGAACCCGAAATCTGACATTTGGCGCACTAGGTAGGGGTGCCCTTAAGCTTTCCTCTTCATCGATCCGAGCTTCACCACTCCACCAAGCTCATGGCCGACGCTCGCCGAGCCCGCGCTGAGCGCCTGGCCGCCCTCGCCACCCGCGTCGCTCAGACAACCCCTGTTGGCGGGCCTCCCCATCATTCTCCGTCACCTGCCGCCAACACCGCCATCGGGCCGGCAGCAAACAAGCAGCAAGCATCTTCACTGCACCCCTCCGTGCGCCGTGACGGCTGCACCACCACCCCGTCGTTGACTCAGTCCGGCTCATCGTCTCACGCTCGCCGTGCACCCACGGACGCGCAGGCTACGCTACTCATGGCACGCGAGCTCATCAGCGCTACGGGGGGCTCCCCTGCACCATCCCTCTCGCTGCCTCGCTCGCCCCGGTTGCGGGCGATGTGGCTTACGGAGCGCCTCCGCCTCCTTCACAACAAGATGGCGCCCTCGCGCCGAGGTGTGCGGCTCATGGAGTGCCTCCGCCTCCTCTGTGTCAAGATGGCGTCCTCGCTCCAAGATGTGCGTTCCTGCGGCGTGATCCACCGCGCCGTGTGCTCGCGCACGAAGAAAGAAGCTGCCAAGAGATTCCCCGTCCGCAAGAAAACGCTCCATCGCTCCCAGCACCGCCACGTCAGGATCGCTTGCTACGGTAGGGCCATGTGTCACTTGCTGTGGTGGTGCAGGGACACCAAGACCAAGATCCGCCTCCACGACGGGCCCCGGTGGCCACGGCAGGCTGCCGCGCCTTTACTCCCGAGCTGTGCAACATCGTCTGGCCAGGCAAGTTCAAGCCAGATCAGCATCCTTGCTACGACGGCACTCCCGACCCCGCGGAGTTCTTGCAGTTCTACAAGCTGAGGATCGAGGCGGCCAACGGCGACGAAAAGGTCATTGCGAACTGGTTTCCCATGGCTCTTAAGGACGGCGCTCGCTCATGGCTCCTGAACCTGCCCCCAGGCTCGATCTCCTCCTGGGATGAGATGCGCGACCACATCGTCGCCAACTTTCAGGGCACTCGCGACTGCCCCCCGGCCGTGTGTGACCTGCGCCGCATCAAGCAACAGCCGGGAGAGACCCTACAAAAGTACATCCATCGCTTCAACGGCGTGCGTCTCAAGATCCCCAAGGTGACAGACGAGGCCATCATCTCAGTGTTTTCCGACGGCGTTGGCGACATCAAGATGAAGGAGGAGCTCGCCATCCATGAGGAGCTGTGCATGACTTTGGAGTTGTTCAACATAGCAACCAAGTGCACAAGAGGTGAGGAGGGGCGTCTCTCCCTCCTCGAGCTCCCCGCTGCAGATCCAGGGGAGAAGAAGGCCAAGGTTAAGGACGTGAAGCGCAAAGGGGTGGTCTAACTCGCGGCAGAACCGGACACCAAGCACGGCCGAGATCTTCCCGAGTCATCCAAGGGCAGCCGTACTTCTGCGCCTTCCACAACGTGCGCACCCACAACACCAACGATTGTCAAGAGCTCAGGGCCATTCGAGATGGACGCTTCGGTCGACACCCCGAGTGCAACGACGGGGGCTACGGCCGAGGAGGTGGATAAGGTGGAGGACGTTGGGACGACTCCGGGCCCCGCCAGGAGTGGCGCGACCAGCCTCGCAAGGATCATTGGCAAGACCCGCCACGTGAGGGCGCCTGGAGGGACCAGCCTTGTGAGGACCGTCCTCAGGGCAACCCTGGTCTCCCTCCGCCGCCGCCGCCAAGGAGGAACGATGACCATCAACAGGACGAAGGGGCTAGGGGCTTCCAGGAGCCACACGCCATTGCCTGCATCTTGGGTGGCGCTCAGGCCCCAGCCTCCCAGCGCATCTTCAAGCAGTTCTCTCGTGAGGTGAATGCAGCCCTCCCCAAGCTTGGGGCCACGCACCCGCTCAGATGGTCCAAGTACGCCATCACCTTTAGCTCGGCGGACCATCTCAAGTGCGCGGCAACCATCGGTGTTCTCCCGATGCTCTGTTCACCTGTCATCAGCAATGTCCAAGTCACCAAGACCCTCATCGACGGCGGCGCGGGGCTCAGTGTCCTGTCCATCGAGACATTCGACAGCCTTCAAGTGTCGTACGATCAGCTCCAGCCCAACAAGCCTTTCTCAGGAGTGACTGACGGCTCCACCACCCCGATAGGGCAAGTTTGTCTCCCTGTCACCTTCGGTCAGTGCGATAACTACCACACCGAGATCGTCGACTTCGATGTCGCCCACATCCGTCTGTCGTACAATGCCATCCTCGGGTAGCCAACACTAGCCAAATTCATGGCAGTCACCCACCATGGCTACAACGTCCTAAAGATGCCGGGAAGGGGCGGAATCATTACAGTCCCCTACGAAGAAAGAGACGCGGTGTGCTCCCTCGAGCGTGCCTTCCAAGATGCATCAATCGAAGACCCTGACAACGCGTGTGCGTAGTACCCTCCTGAGGCCAACCCCAAAAAGAAGAAGCAGCTACTCCGCACTAGACCTCAAGGGAGTAGCACCTCCAGCGGTGCCACCTCAGGATCTGCGCCCGCGCCTGGGGCGCCTCCCTCCCGCGCATAGGGAGGCGCGCCCGGCGCCATCCTCGAGCAGGGCTCGAGGGCTCTCTTTTGGAGGGCCTCGGACCCGGCCAACGTCACGAGGGAGGCGCCCGGGCACCACGTGGAGGCGTGCTTCGCGGCATGTTTCCCTCAGGAGGGCACCGGGCGAGGAGCGCCCGGCGCTCAGGAGTTCATCGTCAAGGCCACTGAGGAGCTTCAGGAAGCAAGGGCAATACACGGTGACCGCTGCCCACCTGGCGCCGCTCCCCACCCAGGCGAGGGTAGTGAGCTGTGCGTCTGCATCGACATCCCAGGCCTCAACAGGGTCGCATCTCAGGAGCGCTTCTGGCCTTCGCGTGTTGGCCGGTGTGAGGGTCCGCCTCATAGTTACGTTCGCATGCCGTTCGGCCTGCCTAGCATGGCTGCCGCCTTCCAGCACAATCTGCGAAGCATCTTGGTAGGTCATGAGGCCAGGCATCACGCAGTCTTGGCGGAGATGGAGACGGCCCTTAGGAGGCCACCTGAGCCTCCAGAGCCTCCCGAGGCTCTGGGCCTCGACGGCTCGTGAGGAGCGACTTCTTCAGCGCGTGTCTTCAGCTACCCCAACACTCCTTCGACAACCAAACCAGTTGACATTTTTTCAAGTTCATTCAGCTGGGAGCGCCCCCTGGGCTGCATCATTCCCAGGTCGCGTGGGTTCGTCGCTGTGGCATGTATCCGCTTGCATCTTTAGTTTACCCTGTCGGGGGTGCCCCTCGGGCTACATCATCCCCATGCCGCTCGGGTCTGACCCAGTGGCATGTATCATTCTTGTGTTCACCTAAGCTAGTTGCTTATCATGCATAATCTATCTATGGTTATCACCTGCTTGATTGTCACCCTCCATGGGAACCGCATGCCGAGTGTCTTTCTTCAGGATCCTTCGCATAAGAAGGCTAGGCACGGCATCTGTGCTCGGGCCCGTCCCTGCAGCGTCGATAAATCCAATGGCTGAGATCTGTCTGGCAGGCCGGCCTAGTTCACGTCACCTCCTGGGGTCATTGGTGCTTGGCCTTCTCGTGCGATAACCTCAGGAAATTCATTCGGCGCAGGTTGTCTAACCATCTCACAGGAATGCCACAGCCATCAAGGACCAAGACCAAGTGCAACCCACCTTGAGGTAGGGCCTCGTGAGTCCCGTGCTGGCTCATGAGTGCCCAGACACACCTCGTCTAGCCCTGCCATGCAAGCCACATGTCAGGGAGGGGTTGTACACGCCCTGGGGGCTCTTCGCGGTAGGGAGTCCCCTCTCACCAGTGGAAGCACCATGCTCCGCGCTGGCAGTCGACACTGCCGAGGAGCGGCTATGCCTGTGCAAGTGTGGAAGCGTTATGCTCCGCACTAGTGATAAACAACGGAGGGCGGCCTTACGGTCGTATCAACCTCAAGGAGCCTCCGAGCTCGATGTCTGGCCCCATCGCAACACCTCCCCTCGGGAGAGTCGCACTAGGGTGCTGGGCATGGGGGCTGCGCTCTGGTCACGCCCAAGTGTACACCACCCTGCCAGGTCCCTCGGACCTGGTCATCGCGCGCCCTCCCAGGCAGAGACAAGGTATGGAGGACGTTTGAATGTCATGGGGGACTCCTGAGCATCGCTACTCAGGAGCCTAACTGACCATGTAGCCCCTCACTCCTTGGTCTGTCATGGTGATTCGGTCGGCCCAATGGCGGGTGAGGTATGCGCGGGGTCGGGCCCTGCCGACGTAGAACACTAGGCCTACTCCCAGATCTCCTTTCTATAGGTTGTTTGCGCATCAAGGGGGGCTCGTGAGCATCGCGACTCAGGAGCCTAACTGATCACGTAGCCCCTCACTCCTTGGTTTGTCCTGGTGATCCGGACGGCCCAATGGCGGCTGAGGTATGCGCGGGGTCGGGCCCTGCCGACGTAGAACGTAAATCAAATGGAAAGGAAATCGCAGAATTTCAAAGCAAATATCACAAGACATATTGTTCTCCTGAAACCAAACGCGAGTTTAACGCCTCTGCGAGGCATGGTGCACATTGCAGAAACTAAAACAGGAAAGGAGCCGCCAGCAAGTTGTCCCGTCATCCCTGGACACCGTCGTCGCCTGCAAGGGATGCTTCTTCTCCAACGGCGTCGCCTTCACCTGTGCCACCAGCCGGAGTTGCAGGATCAGCAGCACCGCCGGTCGGAGGTGCGGGAGCAAAGGCGTGGAACCTCTTCAGCAGGGCCTCCACCTGACCCTTCACAGCTGCAGCAGCGGCCTCGCAATGCTCCTCTTTCACAGGCTCCAGCAGCTCGTCAAGGCGGGCGGCAGGATCGCAGAGATAGAGGTGGCTGAAGACGCGTGTCAGCGTGGCTGAGGAAAGAACACGGGCTTGTCCCTTCGCCATGGGGCCGATACCACTCACGACGTTCTCCAGCGCATCGACCAGATAAGGAAGCAGCTGGGTGGGTCCCTCGTCGTCGGCGGCCAGCGGCTCCTCCTAGCCCTTCTCGTAGAGTGACTACAGCACCATCCGAGACCTCTCCTCCAGGAGCTTGAAGGCCGCGCGGTCCTCAGCTAGGACCTTTGCCTTGGCATCAAGCTCGGCCTTCTCCGCCCGCAGCTTTTGCTCCAGCTCCTCCAGCCTGCTGCGCTCCATGGCTTGTGCCTTCGCCAACTACTCCAGTTCGGTGTCGCGATCCTTGACGGTGTCCTATCGGGCCTTCATCTTCTCCTCCTCCGCCTTGCGGCCTCGGGCTTCCTTTGCGTGCTCCCTCCGCATGGTCTTGAGCTCGGCCGCCAGCGACCGGCAGCGGTCCTGGATGGCCCCGACACCCTTCAGCGTCACCTCGCAGGCGGCCACAGCCTGGGCGACGGCCTCCTTGTCCTTCTCGGAGTCCGCAGCAGCCTAGCTCAACGTCGTCCGGACGGACGCATCAGAGTGAAGCCAGCCATAGACCAACTCTAGGCGCCCGGCCACCAGGCGACGGTTGGTGCCTTGGAGATCTTCTCGTAGCAGGCCCATCGCAGAAAGAGCGTGCTCCAGGACATCAGGAGAAGCGGAAGAGCCCAGAGATAGCAATGCGGGAGGAGGAGGAGGTGTCGTCGTCACCATGGCCTGGGAGGCCAGAGGCTCTTGAGCCTCAGGGACCCCAGCGCCCGAACCAAACGCTGGCACCTCCAGAGCCAGCGGGGCCACGGGGGCTGACTCCTCCCGAGGATGCTCCACCCAGCCTCGTCGCCCTTACCCATGGAGAGGGGTGCAGCCACAGGAGCCGATCTCGGCTCGAGCAGTACCACCTCGTCCTCCCTTCTCCTCTTTGCCGCGGGCATTGGCCTAGCTAGTTGCACAACGAAGAAGCGTTAAGGACGGGCATTAGAAGCAAGAACAAGGCAGGACAAGAACACTTACTGGTCCACCGCGGCATAGTCCCTCCGCTTCATAAGCTTGAAGCCAGAGAGCTTCGCAGCACGAGGCGCGGGCGTGCGGGCTCCAGGAGCATAAGCAGGGGCAGCGGATGGACAAGAAGGGGTTCCAGGCGGCGGCGAGGCAGGAGCGTCGTCCCGGGAGAGCAGTGCCGACCTGCCCTTCGTCGGAACCACGGGCAGCTCCTCTCTCTCCAGGAGGACGTCGGCCTCGTCATCGTCGTCAGGAAGGAGGCGGAGGATGTCGGCCTTGCGCAAGGGGGAAGTCTCCCCCATCCAATCGGGGGGCACCTCCGGGTCGCGCCCCTCGCCCTCCTCCTCTTCCCCATCCTTGCGAGAATCGCCAGAAGACACGTCCACCGTCGCCGTCGCCACCTGGACCACAGGAGGTGCCGGCGGCACCAGGCCGCACCCATCAAAGGTGGGCATGGCGGCCTCTACCTAAGCCCCGTCCTTCCGAAGGAACAAGGGAACGTGGGCATTCGGCGGATACTCCTGGTCATCCCCGACCAAGAGTCGGAGAGGAACTGCCAGCTCCTCTTTAGACAAGGCCTCCGGGCTCAAGCGAAGCTTGTCTTCTCCGTCCCCGAGCATCCACAAGGGGCATGAGCGCGCCTGGAGAGGAGCCACCCGCAGCACCAGGAATTCCCTCAGGAGCATGGCCCCCGTTAGCTTCGCTGCCTTCGCGTTGTGCGGCCTCAAGTCGGTGGTCATCTTCTCCAGCACCAGCTTCGCCCGGTTGTTAGTAAGCTTCATGCGGGACCACCCCTCGTCAGACTGAGGCATCTCCATCGGAAGCTTCAACCATGGGTGGAGACACTTGGCATCCATCATGACCCACTTGCTCCTGAAGCCATCGGCCTTATTTTTGGCCTTCGAGATCGCGTTGGCCTTGCCGGCTGCAATGAAGTTGGCGCACCCCGTGGTGTGGCCGTAGTTGATTCGGAGGAAGAAGAAGTGGCGCAGCAGTGCCATGGAAGGCATCACCCCGACATATGCCTCATAGTAGAAGGCGAAGATAGACAAGAGAAGAACAGAGTTGAGATGGAGATGGAGGGCCTGCAACCTGTAATGTTGGAGAACGGAGTAGAAGAAAACGGAGAAGGGGGAACCAGGCCTGCGATGATGCTGCTCATGAAGAAGAGGTAGAAGGAGCTCTTTGAAGTCTCCAGCACGGCGAAGCCATCCCGGAGGTCGGTCTTCCCCTTCTCGTTGTTTTCCCCCGCCGTCAGGAGGTGTGTGGCGGCGAGGTTCTTCTCCGAGACATTGGGCGCGTCGAGATCCGGCTCATACCAGGCAGGCGGCGAAACAGCCTTGGGTTTCGCGGCACCATAGGATGGAAGCTCGGAAAGGGATTGGAGCATATCTGGAGATTTCAGAAGCAAGGAGTGAGAGAGGAGATCTGGGGCAAGACAAAGGAAAGCAATGAAGGCAAGCGTTGCCTGCTCTGGCCTTTTTGTCAGATGGGCAATTGCCGAGGCAGCATGGGGAAGCGGAGACGCCCACGTCCAATCAGTCGCCACGCGCCAACCGTGGCCGCAGGATGTTGGGGCCCGCCGCACTCCGCGCTTGCCCTTTAGCTTCGCCTCGAAGCTAAGCCCGAGCGCGCCTTGGGCCTGGGGGCTACTGTCAGCGTTCTAGGAACGGGGGTCCCCAGACTTGCCTGCCTACGGCCCGCGGCATGGCTCCACCAGCGGCCCTGTACGGCCATCTTCACTAGCAAACACTCAAGACCCTTGCGATGGGCCAAGCCTTACGAGGCGGACGATGCAAGACCTCCTCAGGGGCGGCCTCACCAGGCTGGCCCGCGAGGGGCAGAGAGATCAAGGCAAGAGACACCTCGCAAGGTTCCTATGATGCAAGCCATGACGACTAGAGCCAGGCGGGTGCCAGCGCGCACAGTGTGCTTGTTTCCTCTTTGGTGCTAAAGAGGCAAGCGCAAGCGAGGAGTCCCAAGGCATCAGGCAAAGGTTTCCATATCGGTGCAACAAGACCAAGACCAGCAGAGCAGCAGGACGGAGGTCACCGTGGAGCCCAAGGCGATGTCACCACCAGAGGCTTTGGCACGCGAAGACTACTTTTGTCAGGATAGCTTGTACTAGTTGTCCCCCTTCAAATTGGCCGTTGTGGGATCCCTTCCCACCTAATATTTGGGAAGAGGACCAGGGCCTCTATAAATAGGACTAGCCACCACCGTGGTGAATGATCTCATCTTGGACTGGATCCATTCCACCAAGGCAACCACATAGGTTCACCAAGCACAAGAACACCTCTCCTCAGGAGGCTGTTCTTCCCTTGTAACTGTTCATCCTCAGCCCAAGAGGCAATCGACCACACCACACTGGAGTAGGGTATTACACCACAACGATGGCCCAAACTAGTATAAATCTTGTGTCTCTCGTCCTTTGGGTTCGTCGAGCTAGGCCGTGAGATTATACGGAGTGTGCGAGCTAGAGAGGGGGAGAGATCTTTGTGCGCACCCCAGTGTTCGAACCTCAAGGGTTTTGCCGAAACCCAAAATCCGACATTCTCTTATAATAAGCAACTCGTTCTTGAGGGTACATGAGAATTTCATCTAGTCACTTTCATCATGTTGATTCGATTCGTGTTCGCTACTTTGATAATTTGATACATGGGTGGACCAGAGCTTAGGTGATGTTCTTACTTGAACAAATCTCCTACTTATGATTAACCCCCTCGCAAGCATCCGCAACTACGAGAAAAGTATTAAGGATAAATCCTAACCATAACATTAAACATTTGGATCCAATCGGCCCCTTACGGAATAGCACATAAACTAGGGTTTAAGCTTCTGTCACTCTCGCAACACATCATCTAATAAATACTCCACAATGCATTCCCTTAGGCCCAAATACGGTGAAGTGTCATGTAGTCGACGTTCAAATGATACCAATAAGGGAATCAAAACATACATACTATGAAAATATCGAACACATGTCAAGTTCACATGATTACTTGCAATATGATTTCTCTCGTGGCATCGAGAAAAAAAGTAACTACTCACAAGTGATAGACATGCTCTAGATCAGAGGGGTATTAAATAGCATAATGGATTTGAACATATAATCTTCCACCAAATAAACCATATAGTAATCAACTACAAGATGTAATCAACACTACTAGTCACCCGCAAGCACCAATCTATAGTTCCGGTACAAAGATTGAACAAAAGAGATGAACTAGGGTTTGAGAGGAGATGGTGCTTTTGAAGATGTTGATGTAGATTGCCCTCCCGAAGATGTGAGAGTTGTCGGTGATGATGATGACAATGATTTCCCCCTCCGGGAGGGAAGTTCCCCCGGCGGAATCGATCTGCCGGAGGGAAAAAGTGCTCGTACCCAAGTTCAGCCTCGAGACGGCGACGCTCTTTCCCGAAAGTCCTCTCCTTATTTTTTCTATGTCAAAATGATTTATATACCAGAAGATGGGCACCAGAGGTGGACCGAGGAGAGAACAACCCACCAGGGCGCGCCCAGGTGGGTTGTGCCCACCCAGTGGGCCCCCTCTGGTACTTATTGGCTCCAATATTCCTCATATATTCCATAAAATATCTCCGTAAAGTTTCAACTTGTTTGGAGTTGTGCAGAATAGGTGGCCTGGCGTAGCTTTTCCAGGTCCAGATTTCCAGCTGTCGGAATTCTCCCTCTTTGTGTGTACCTTACATATTATGAGAGAAAAGGAATTAGAATTACTCCAAAAAGCATTATTATGCATAAAAACATCATAAATAACAGTAGGAAAACATGATGCAAAATGGACGTATCATGCCCCAAGATTCCTACCTGAGAAACAAGGATGAAAACGTGCATCAACCCCTATGCATAGATTACCCAATGTCACCTCGGGAATCCGCAAGTTTAGCGCCAAAACATAAATCAAGTGAATCAATAAAACACTGTGACGCCCTCGATTCAATCGTACACTAATCATTCACGCAAATGTGTACGATCAAGATCAAGGACTCACGGGAAGATATCACAACACAACTCTAGACACAAATTAAAATAATACAAGCTTTATATTACAAGCCAGGGGCCTCGAGGGCTCGAATACATAAGCTCGAAAACACAAGAGTCAGCGGAAGCAACAATATCTGAGTACAGATATAAGTTAGACAAGTTTTGCCTTAAGAAGGCTAGCACAAAAGCAACATTGATCGAAAAGGCAAGGCCTCCTGCCTGGGAGCCTCCTAAATACTCCAAGTCGTCAGCGGCCGTCACGTAGTAGTAGGCACCCTCGGGGTAGCAGTAGTCATCAGTGGTGTCGTCTGGCTCCTGGGATCCGTCATCTAGTCGCAACAAACAGCTATGGGGAAAAATGGGTTGTATCTGTGGACTAAACTGCAGAATGCCAGAAGGGAAGGGGAAAGCCTAGCCTATCGAAGACTAGCATCTTCTGAAAACCACCATCTTGCAGCAACAGGAGGGAGTAGAGTAGCATAAAGTAAAATAGTGGTAGTGTTATCAACCTCGGCCACATATCCTTTCTCGACTCCCTGCGAGAAAGCAATCCCATAGCCATACTATCCAGTTCTCATCTCCATTTCTCATATCCATTTCTCATATCCATTTCTCATCTCAGGTATCCAGTTCTAGTTGTATCGATCAGGATACAACTCCAAGTGTCCGTTACCGTAGGACGGGCTATCGATAGATGTTTTCTTCCCTGCAGGGGTGCACCAACTTACCCACCACGCTCGATTAACTCCGGCCGGACACACTTTCCTGGGTCATGCCCGGCCTCGGCCAAACAATACGCCGCAACCCGACCTAGGCTTAAACAAAGAGGCCAGCACGCCGGACTAAACCTATGCCACCAGGGGTCATGGGCCATCGCCCCGGGAACTCCTGCACGTTGCGTGGGCGGCTGGTGAGCTGACCTAGCTACCTCCTTCAACAAGGCAGAAGATTACGCAGTCCAACCCGGCGCGCGCCGCTCAGTCGCTGACGTCTATTAAGCTTTGGTTGATGTATACGACGCAGAACGCCCATACTATGCCCACGTGATGGTTAGTGCTATCATGCCAGAGGCCCCTCGGATGAAACATCCAAATCCTAGTGGAGTAGGAGCACGCGGTAACGAGCAGAGACTCACGATCGATGTGACCCCGTCGCCCTGTCTCGAGTACTTACGGCAAGGGCTAAGAATGCCCTGCCATGCCTCGTAAGTATCTCGCGGGCACCTTCCAGGTCAACCCGACTCCACATCACTCGCAACTATGCTCGCGCGGGTACCCCTCAGGGTCGACCCGTCTTTAGTAACATGGTTCAGTGTAAAGTCATAGTAACCATAGTAACCGTGTGTCCAAACATCAAGGGGAAAACCCGAGGAATCACCCCCGGTGAATTCCACTCGATGTAATCATCAAGTTGAACGTAAGAGGGACCACCCTCGAGGTTCATGCTTGAGGGGTTGCACGACAGAGTCGTATCGGAAGTGGTTAAGGCGGAATCACCCTCGATGACCACGACCGAATAACTACACTAGCGGGTTAACATCAGAAGTGCTGATGAGGCCTCACCCTCGGCACTTGATAGTAACCCAGTAGTGTCGAGCACCTAAGGGGAAAGTGATGTGCGGTGCCGGGGCCTGGTCTTCGATCCCGTTGATCGGGTCTTCAATGAGGAAGCAGGGGCAACAAGGACAAGGTGGGGGTCACTGATGGATCACTAACCAACCTATACTAAGCAGTTTAGGATAAGTAGGTAAGGTACAACAGCAGATACAAAAGCAGGCTATGCATCAGAATAGGAGCAAACAATTAAAGTAGTAAAATCTAATGCAAGCATGAGAGAATGGAATGGGTGATATCGGGATGATCAAAGGGGGGGCTTGCCTGGTTGCTCTGGTAAGGAGGGGTCATCATCGACGTAGTCGATCACAGGGGCAACATCGGTCTCGGGGTCTACCGGAGAGAAGAGGGGGAAGAAACAGTAAATATAAAGCAAACATAGCATCACAAAGCATAACATGGCAATATGTTGTGCCGGGTGTGACCTAACGTATGTCTAGACGATAAAGGTGAAGGGGGAATTCAACCGGGAATGATCTCCCGGTTCCAGACCTGTGTCATACAAATGACCGGGGAGGGAATGTTCCATGTTCAGCATGCTAGGGGCATATGACACATGAACGGACCGCATATTCAGATTCGTTGAATTTTTCTAAGCAACTTTCATATAGAAAACATTTTCATCGGAGTTACGGTTTAATTTCTATGAATTTTCAAAGTTTAATCGATGTCTTAAATTTAATTTTTTTCTAATTCGAAAATAAAAACAGTGAATACCTTTTGTATACAACAACACCTACCCACTATGTATGACCGATGGGGCTAGGGGCTGGGTGACTCTGTCAACAATTGACCGGTCAACCAATGAATAGTATAAGTGGGGCCTACTTGACATTGAAACAAACTTTTGATTAGGCTTTTTTTAAGAAAAAAAGATAGGCCCACATGACATAGACTACATCTAGACCAAATCAATCAATTTAGTTAACTTAGGGGGATTAGCACTAATGGGGATTAGTTTCCTAATCTCAACAGGGCCGACCCAGGTAGTAGTGGCCGGATTCAGATCCTCTGACTTAGGAAGAGAAGTCAGGGGAAGCTACAGTAGCCTGACTTCTCTTCTACACACACGAACACACACCACACACAGAACGCACGCACACAGGCGCAGGGAGCCGACGGTGCCATCGGCCATGGCCGTGGCCAAGGCAAGCAGCCGCGGCGGGCGAGGCATCGGCGGGCGCGGCCAGCGGCGGCGCGCGGGGCTGCAGGCGTGGCCAGGGAGCGGAGCTCCAGGCGCCGCGGCGCTGCGGACGGGAGCCGACGAGCGGCGGGCGCAGCGGCAGCGGTGGGCGCCGGCGACTGCAGCAGGGGCGGCGAGTAGTTGGGTCGTGGCTAGGCGCGCGGGCGAGAGAGGCGCCGGCGCAGGGAGGGCGCGGGCTAGGCGCGCAGGGGAGCATGACCATGGGTGCGGCGAGCGTGTACGGGGCCGAACCCGGTGCGGTTGCGGCAGGGCTTCGTCCACGGCGGGCGCGAGCTCGCGGGGTGACTCTACGGCGACAGATCGACGGGGGCAAGGCCGGGAGCCGGAGGAGGAGCTCACAGGGGGGTTCATAGGAACTCAGGGGAGCCGGAGGTAGTTGGAGTCGAGGGGATCGACGACGAGGCAGAGGCGATGTCCGTCGAAGGGGATTGACGTGGACAACGACGGTGTTGCCCCCCGGCTCCGATCCAGGGGCGTAGATGATGAAGACGATGGCTGCGGCTCTTCGGGACAACTCCACAGGCGTCGGGGAGCTCGTAGACCGCGGGAACGGCGGCGACAGCGCAGTCACCGCTCGAGCTCTTGTGTCGTTTTCGAGCATACGAGGAGAGGCACGATGGGGGAAAGAGAGGGGATCGGTCGAGAGCGGACTAGGGTTCGCGTTGGTGCAGTTATAAGTCGAGGGAGTCGACGTGGAGGTCATCCATGGCCATGGCAGCCGTGGATGTGCGACACGCACGGCTCCTGCCTCCTGTACCTGAGGATGGAAGGAGAAGGCCCATTGAGTGGGCTGGGCCGCACTGTAGAACCAGGCTTAAAGTAAACAGTAGATTTTGTGTATTTTCCCTTTCTTTTTCTGTAAATCAAACAACTATAGATTCACAATTATTTGGGCTACCAAATGATTTTTGCAAAGTGTGAAACTTGGCACATAATTCAAGCACGATATTACCAGGTTGCACAAAAAGTTTGGGTCCTTTTGGAGTTGTCTAACCATTTTTAGAAATTGAAAAGGACAATTTTAAATGTTGCTGGACCACTAAATAATTTCATGGGCATTTTGGGAATCCAAAAGAGGTTGGTTCCAACAGGAAAAATATCTAGGAATTGTTTGCCACACTTTGAACATTTTAGTTTTCATGTTTGACAAATTTGAATTTTGACTATATATTTGAATTTGAGTTTGAACAGTGATTTGGATCAAGTGAAGATCAGCAACAGTAACATGGTGACATGGCACCATTAACAGGGGATTACTGTAGCATGACATTGGGGGTGTTACAAATCTCCTTCACTACAAGAAATCTCGTCCCGAGATTTAAGAGGTGAAGTAAGGGGAAGAATTGGTTACGGAAATTCTAACGAGTCTTCCCGGGCTTGGTTGCTCTGTGGAAGAAAATTTGATCCATTATGTTGATGTCTTCATTTCACTGCATCAGGGCATCATGATGAAATCATCGTCCTCCCTTCAGGATCTTCACCATACTTACGAAAGGATGAGAGGGGAAACTCTATAAGGACGAGTTTTAATAAGATTGAGCGTCGGACGATTAACTGAGGGGAAGAAGCATAAAGTGTCTCTCGAGTTGATTATATGAAACACCTCGAAAGCATTATAGGGGGGTATAAAACTTTCAAACAGATAAGCAATCGTTCGATGCCTGAAGTAGAGTGTGAAGGGGAGGGGGTTCAGAGCAACGGGATAAGTATTACATCTGATACTAGAATAGATCATGGTATGGGAATTAGCTCGTGAATTACATAAGAAGCCAAGTGCAAAGGATACTCCGGAATCAAGGTTGTACTGGAGAGTCAAGTTTCGATCCGGTGGAACTGTGGGTTATGGGCCCACCATGTGGGTTAAAAGTAGGAAGGCACTAATCAATTTGCACGATCATGATAGCAAGGCAGGTTAGAGTATAACTTGTTAGTTATGTTGGCAACAATGCTGGTACCAAGGGCGAGGGACGAAGAGAACCATTTTCCTGCTCGTTGAACGAGGCGGGCCGTTAGGCAAAGTTCTCGTCCATCGGTGGCTACCGGAATGTCATCAACAATAGTAATAGGGTCTTTATTGACAGAGTTGTACATTGAGGTGCTTACCTAAGTAGGAAAGTATCTCTACTAAGATAAGTTAGTTTACCGGAAAGGTTAAACAAAAGAATGGAAAGGAAAATATGATTAGTATATTAATCAGAACAATGGAAAGGAAAATGTGTTTAAACACAATTATCAGGAGTATATCCTTCCCAAGGACAAGCAGAGGATGATATCCATGACATGATAGTAAGTAGATAACCAATTAGGTAAAGGGAAAGAATTTTCATGACATAATCCAAACAACAACGTTTGAATAACTGATAAAGAAATTTTAGCATTGTGTTCCAAATGTTCTTATTCACGATAGGAGTAGCACAGACATGCTTCGAGATAACATTGACATGGTCTTCAAGCAAATGTCAGTCTTTGGATACACCAAGGATCCATCGGAAACAACTTAGAAAATAATTCATACCATTTTAGCAGGGAAAAGATGAGGGTGTGGCCGACGGGCTTAGTAGCAATCCATCAACATGTCAAAAAGGATGTATTCCCAAAATTAATATGATCAAGTTTGTGTTGGGGGGAAGACAAGAATGTTGTTGAAGCTGGCACAAGTCATCGAGAGGCAAGGATGGTATTTCTAGCCATGAATTCAATCGATATCCTGGAAGAGCTCAGAATCTTGATGATGATCATGACACATTTGTCGAGAGATTTCATGAAGATGTAATCAATTGGCGACGACATCAAGTCAAAGGAATGATAAAGCGAAAGGTTATTGGAACCACGGGTACGACACAAACTCGAAATCAAGCTTGTTGTTCAAGGTGAAACGATATGACGAGGAAGATCAACGTAAGCTTAGCTCATCGTTGGAAGTTGCTCCGGGCATAAGGACCAGGTAGCACAGTTAAAAAGTTGACAAGATAAAAATTATAGCCAATCAGTCTAGGAATGATGTGATGGGGCATAAAGCTTCCTAGTATCAAGTACTAGGTGCAATGCCATAAGGTATATCAGAGTAGAGGTTGGACGGGGGAAATGAGTTGTAGAGGATAAGTAATTTAACGTACCCAGTAAATGGGATCAAGGAGGAAATATGGTCAGGACCATAAATGCAAGGGATCCAATTTATGATACTGGAAGAATTATTCAAAAGATTAAATATCCTTGCAAGAAGCTTTCATGATAAGTTCCACACCATGTCCGTGGGCATGAACACAAAGGTTCAGGGTCGACTCCCACTTCTACAATGCATAATCTTTCATTTTACTTCTTGCTCTTGATGAAGTTATAGTATTGAAAGTATATCAGACGAAAAGCCAGTAGAGTATAATCCGCATAACTTTTGAGTTCACACAGATTAGGGAAGGCATAGGTTCAACCCATCGGGGCATCTTAGGAACATATATCATAATTTTCGAGAATAAATAACACAAGCTCGGTAGTAGAGCATGCTTGAGAAAGCGGAGGATACAATTTACCAAAAGCATTATGTATCCGAGGAAAGGATCACAAGCTTATTGAATATGAAGGACGTTGTCGGATAAAATCCGAAAAAGGGGTCTGGTGGTCCACAAGGGATCTGATGTGAGCATCAATATTCAACCAGAGGAAGAAAGAATGCAAGGAGATCAGATTATAGAAACAACTAACTAACTCAAAGCTCAATTGCAAAGGAATTATGAATTCCATGACAAGGGATCAGAAGCAATGCTCTGATTAGGGATGGATAGGTAGAAAAGCCTTAGGGGTACAATCGATGGTGATTTGATTGATCGAGATTCAACACATGTTAAAATGACGTCTGGGACGGAAGGATGAATTCTAGGACCTGATTGAGGGTTGCGAGCATTCGCAACATATTGTATCAACGGACTCAAAATGATAATGACAAAAGCTGACAATAAGATTACTAGACTTATGGTATTAACCATAATGCAAGCAAGTAGGAAATTCAAGAATAATAGGCTGTTGAGGATTTTCACAAGAACGAATGGTATTAGGAAGACTTTTGTGAAGTACATGAATCAACTGAGGGTGAGTGGATACTTGATAGGTGCACGAAGTTATCCGTAGGGGTATTTAGGTGACAAGGAACTGCAAGGCAGTAAGCTCAAAGGATTCTCGGAACAAAGGATAGCTGTTCAGGGCATCTTGTAATAACAAGAGCAACAAGGAATGATTGTATGAATGACAAGGGTATGTAGCTATCCATAAGGATATATCGGTGGTAGGGAATTGCAAGGAAGTGGGCACGGGGTCTCGGGACTCATCGAGGAGTATCTTTAGAGTCTTCTGATGAAACATTTGGTCATCTGTGGTGAAGGGCTCTCCGGGATGAAGTGGTTACGAGAACCTAATGTCAAGTTGGTAAAAAAATTTAACCCGAAGGGAAGAGAGATCAGAGTCCCAGAGTATAGACGAGGAATAAAAGATGCTAATACCACCCAATGGCAACGTGGGCCCGTAAGCCACACAACCATGTTAGTAAAAAAGTTTTGTAGCGACTAGACTCGACTTCGGCCAAGCAGTTGGAAAGGGGGCTCCTACAGGGAGTCGGCTCTGATACCAACTTGTGACGCCCTCGATTCAATCATACACTAATCATACACGCAAATGTGTACGATCAAGATCAAGGACTCACGGGAAGATATCACAACACAACTCTAGACACAAATTAAAATAATACAAGCTTTATATTACAAGCCAGGGGCCTCGAGGGCTCGAATACATAAGCTCAAAAACACAAGAGTCAAGGGAAGCAACAATATCTGAGTACATACATAAGTTAGACAAGTTTTGCCTTAAGAAGGCTAGCACAAAAGCAACATTGATCGAAAAGGCAAGGCCTCCTACCTGGGAGCCTCCTAACTACTCCAAGTCATCAGCGGCCGTCACATAGTAGTAGGCACCCTCGGGGTAGTAGTAGTCATCAGTGGTGTCGCCTGGCTCCTGGGATCCGTCATCTGGTCGCAACAAACGGGTATGGGGGAAAAGAGGTAGCAAAGCAGCCGTGAGTACTCATCCAAAGTACTCGCAAGACTTACATCAGATCTAAACTAAATATGCATCTGTATCAAAGGAAAGTGGGATGTATCTGTGGACTAAACTGCAGAATGCCCGAAGGGAAGGGGACCTAGCCTATCAAAGACTAGCATCTTCTGGAAACCACCAACTTGCAGCAACAGGAGGGAGTAGAGTAGCATAAAGTAAAATAGTAGTAGTGTTGTAAGTGCATCTAGTGCCACCCCTAGTTGGTTTTGGAGTATTGACGACAAACCTAGTCGAGGGACTAATGTGTTTGTGAGAATTGCAGGATAACACAGGTAGAAGTCCCTCATTGATTCAGTTTTACTACCAGAGATGACCCCTAAAAATGTATGAAGACATTGAAGTCAAAGGTGGTATATGAAGATATTCACATTGAAGACTATGACAAGAGAAGACACTATATGAAGCCTATGGAGCTCGAAGACTTAGATCTTTCGTAGTTCTTTTTCTTTTGCGTTGAGTCATAGGAACCACCATACTGTTAAGTGGGGTCCAAGAGAACCAGTCAGAATGACTGAAGTGATGCCTAAACCAAAAACCTATGTCTTCGAGTGAAGACTATGAGAGCGAATCTTGTCCAGAGTCGGACAAGTCAGCTTTGCTTGTAGCCCAAGTAAAGTTGCCGTGTGAGTTTGAAATCTGAACATTGGAACACGTGTCAGTTCCTTAGTGACCCAGGGTCATTTCGGACAAATCAGGTCGGGTTGCCAAGTGGCTATAAATAGCCCACCCCCTACAACCATAAACGGTTGGCTGCTCAGATTGATAGTACGACTTTTGTCGTTTGAGAGCAACCCACCTCGAAGCCTTTGAGAGAGAATTCCTTGCGAGGATAAAGCCCTAACCACCAGAGCCAGAGAGAATTGGGCATCACTTAAGTCTTCTTGTCTGTGTGATCTGAAGACTTATTACACTTGAGGACTGTGCATCCTCCAGCCGGTTAGGCGTCGCGTTCTGAGCATCCAAGAGACATTGTGGATTGCTGGTGAACGAAGTCTATGAAGGTTTGGGAGTCTACCTTGAAGACTTACCAGAGTGATTGGGCGAGGTCTATGTGACCTTAGCTCAAGGAGAATACGGTGAGGACTGGGTGTCCTGAGCTGCGTGTTCAGGACTGGGTGTCCGGGACTGTATGTCCTAAGGTTTAAATACCTAGCCGCTCCAACCAGATGTACAGTTGTCACAGCAACTGGAACTGGTCCAACAAATCATTGTCTTCAACGAGTCACTGGTTTCATCTTCACTTCACTTTACTTACTGTTACTCCTTGTGAAGTCATTGTATGTTTGCACTATCATTTGTCTTCATTGAGTGACTGCGTGTTCTGTTTGGCTTCACAATAACTTCCTACCTGATCCTTACTACCTAGCTGCTATTAGTCTTTGTGCGTTCACTTCATTGAATACTTGACTATGGTTTGCCTAGTGTAGTCTACCTTCCGCTGCATGGTAATAGGTTTAATTTTATCGTTTGTCTTCAAAACTTCTATGTTCTGAAGACTTTCATAAAAATCGCCTATTCACCCCCCCTCTAGTCGATATAACACACTTTCAATTGGTATCAGAGCAAGGTGCTCCCTTGTTCTGTGTGATTCGGTTTAACCACCTGGAGTTTTAGCTATGTCGACTGCAGGGATAATTAAAGTCTCCGCTGCGTGCCCCGTCTTCGATGGAACTGAATATCCCTACTGGAAGAATAAGATGCGCATGCATCTTGAAGCCATTGACGTCGACCTATGGTATGTCATCGAGAACGGCGTTCCCAAGGCTGGAGAAAGTGTCACTGCTGCTGATGTCAAGAAATTCGTTCAACTGGACTCTACTGCCAAGAATATCATCTGTGGTCATTTGACCAAAGGACAGTATGGCCGTGTGAGTGCTTTGAAGACATCTAAGCTGGTCTGGGACTGGCTCTTCAAGGTCAATGAAGGCATCTCAACCCAGAGAGATCAGAGAATCAGTGTCCTTCGCAACCTCTTCAACCGCTTCAAGCGAAATGACAATGAGAATGTCCAGCACACATTTGACCGACTCACTGACATCACAAATGAGCTTCAAGCCCTCGGCGCCACTGAGATTACCAAACACGAAGTCGTCAAGACACTGCTGAGATCACTTGATAGTTCGTTTGACATCCTGGCCCTGATGATTCAAGAACTGTCAGGACCCCGACTCGATGTCACATCGATCTAGCCGGTAACACCTCATATCACCTTGCGGCCTCACGCACGGTATCCCCACGGGTGTCGTCTTACCTTTGCCCGGGACCGTTTGCGCATTTTGGCTCACGTATATGATAGTGTCGCTAGCATCCATATGATAAAGAGCCCGGGCTGACATGACTAGTCGTAAACCCAAAGTGGCACAGACTTACAGGGACAGGCATCCATGACCCAGCTTCGAACGTGTCGGTCATCAGCAAGTGGATCCGGGCTGTAGCACTGGGCTAGCAGGACTCCGGTACTCAAGCGTGACATTTCCCCGAAGGGACAGACACAGGAACGAAGAAGGACACATGCCGGCCAGCCTAAGTGTTCCAGAGCAGTAGCAAGCTACCATGGCTCAGCGGTAACACTAGGAGACATTTCCCGGTAAGAGAGGCTACTAAAGATAAACAACTAGATAGTCAGATCCCACACATAACAAGCATTTCAATCATACACACAATATGCTCGATATGTGCAGATACAACGAAGCATCACAACATGACTCTATGACACAAGTACTTTATTTAAGGCTCAGCGAGCCATACATAACATACACAAAGGTACGGGTCTCACGACCCCACATACAAGTCATACAGTCATACAAACCAGCAGCGGAATTAACTTGTCTGAGTACAGACAACTAGTAAAATAAAAGAGGCTTGGAAAGCCTAGCTATACTACGTGGTCCTTCACAAGCTCAGGGTCACCACCTGGGTCTTTAGCCTACTCGTTGATGTCAACGTCTACATAGAACCCATCAGAAGGGGTTGCAGCGTCTTCTGTAAAAATGTAGATTATAGCAACATGAGTACAAAGGTACTCAGCAAGACTTACATCAGATCCTACATACATGCATAGTATCAAGAAGGGTTGGTGGAGTTATTGCAGCAAGCCAGCTTTGACTCTTGGCTAGGCTAACCTACGATACTCCAACTGAAATGGTTTTGCGCACACGAGTCCACTACTCACCACTTCAATACACTACCGAGGATCCGCCTCCGTCTTCCTACGGAAGAGCCATCCTCGGCACTCACACTTATCTTGAGGCTTTTAGTAGTTTCCATTTACTTGTCTATGAACTGTATAGGCAACCAAGTAGTCCTTTACCGCGGACGCGGCTATTCGAATAGATCATGTTAACCCTGCAGGGGGTACTTCTTCATACACGCTCTCACCACTTACCGTCGTTTACACGACATGTACTCGGCAACCTTCAAGCGGAAGCCCAACGTGGGTGTCGGCCACGACCTACCTAATCACCTAAGCCTCCAGTCCAGTTTATCGCCTATCCAGGTTCCATCCACAGGGAGTCCGGCCGAGGTTTCCCATACGGCCCCGAACGATGTGAACAGGGTTCCCGAGATACCTAACGGGTATTCGGTACACCCGGCCACGTACCTACCGCATCACAGCCCACCCCTACGGTCAGCGCTGTCCACGGCCTCCAGTAGGCTACAAACACCAGAAACTACTTGCAACTCCTGGACGGAGAACTAGGGTGAATAAGAAGCCGAGAGGGTCCATTGGTTTCGGGCCCAATGCATGGTAGTAGCTGATTCTTAAATCACACATACAGATCTCAGTGCTTAAGGTTGGCTTCAATGAAACAACCCACCATGTACTCCTACATGGCCTCTCATCGATACCTTTACCAAATCGTGTTCACCACACCACTCTCATTACCGACATAATCATTTCACTCCAGCCCATCACCCAGATGAACCAGACCTGACACGACTCTAAGCATAGCAGGCATAGCAAGGTAGGAACAACACATACATATGGCTCAAACAACTCCTACACATGCTAGTGGGTTTCATCTAGTTACTGTGGCAATGACAGGTCATGCAGAGGAAAAGGGTTCAACTACCGTAGCACACAGCAGTTTGAATCGCGTTGTCTTAATGCAGTAAAAGAGAGCAGGAGCGAGAACATGGGATTGTATCGATATGATCAAATGGTTGGTTGCTTGCCTGATGGTCCGATGCACTGATACGGTTCTTCGTTAGGGTAATCACGGTATTCCTCGGGGACAGAACCTGTCGCAAAGGACATCGATACACAACCATCACCAAACAATGTGCAACAATATGATGCATGCATGAAACATGGCAATATGAGTGTGTTGGGCTAATGCAACTAAGAACAGAGGGGTTTGAACAAATTTGAATCAAGGATTCAAATTTTAAGTTCAAATATGGTCTTTTAAAGTGCTTTTCCTTGTTCTGCTTAAAACATCAATTTAACTTGTTTGATCATGCATGAAAATAGTACAGATGGATAGATTGGATTTTTCTGATCATTTTTCATATATAATTTGTCCAATTTGGAGTTACAGAATAAAAGTTATGAATTTTTGAAGTTTAAATAATATTCTGGAATTTCCTGATTTAATTTAAATTCAGAAAATCAATTACTGCGTCAGCCTGACGTCAGTGTGACGTCAGCAGGTCAACGGAACAGGTCTGGGTCAAACCTGACAGTGGGTCCCGCATGTCAGGGTGATTATTTTAATTAAAATTTAATTAAAACTAATCCTGTTTAATTAACAGGGCTGGGCCCCACCTGTCATTGACTCAGGGGAGTCAACCAGGGCCCACCCGTGGTCAAAGTCAAAATCGGCTGCCGGCGTTTAGCCGCCGGCGAGCCCGACGCGGCGGCGGGAGTGGTTTTGGCCATTTCGGCCACCAGAGGGGCCGCGGAGACCACCGGAGTGGAGCTGAGGGCAAACCGCAGCTCTTGGCGGAGTCCGTTGGGGTCGGGGTGGCCGGAGTCGACGGCGGCGAGCTCGGCTGCGGCCGCCGGGGTTCGGTCGTGCACGGGAACGGGGTTGGAGCTCGAAGTCGAGCGAAGCGAGGCGCTAGGGATGCTCTACGGGGTCTTGCGAACTCGTTGGACTCGCCGGGGTGACCAAATGGTCACCGGAGCTGCGTCGACGGCGAGCTCGGCGACGGCGGAGGTTCAGCCGTGGTGGGGAGGAGGCTACGGTGGGGAAACGAGGGGGAGGAGAGGGGGAAACGGTGGCATAGCTCACCGCGGTTGCAGTGGGCGTCGAAGTGGGCTCGGGGACGCGCTGGAGACGGCGAATCGACGGCGACGGTGGTCGGAGCCCGAAGAGGGGAACGGCGACGTGGCGGCGATGCAGGGCTTCCGGGGAGCTGTGGAGCGGTGGGGAGGAAGAGGGAGTCGAGGCGGAGCTCCTGAGCTAGTCGGGGGAGCGAGGGGTGGTCGGAGACGGCGGCTATGGCGAACGGCGGCGACGGTGGTGTTCGGCCGTGAGAGAGAGAGGGAGAGAGCAGCACGGGAGAGAGAGAGGGATAAGGCCAGGGGATCGGGGCGGCACCGAGAAGAAGCGCCGCGGCGTCGCGCTGGCGGGGGAGGCAGGCAGACGGGCTGGTGGCGTGGCGCTCCGGCCGTGCGCGCGCGCCGGCCACACGCCTGGCCGACTGGCGCCAGGAGGACGACGGCGGTGGTGGGCTGGGCTGGCTTGCTGGGCCCGGCCAGCTGGCTGGGCCGCACAGGGAAGTTTTTCCCCTTTTCTTCTGTTTCTGTTTTATTTAATATATCTGCAACTTTGTTGAATTTAATAAAATACCTAGGCAACTTCAAAAATCACCAAACTATTCCTGGCCCATAGTTGGATTATTTCCAACATGAAACATTTTAGTTTGGAGATATTTGAGCATTTAAATATTTTATATTATTTTAAATGCCCAAATTCAAATATTTATGATTTAATTCAAAAACCCTAGGATGGCCTAGGAAAATGTGCACCATTTTTGGCAGAGGTTCTGAACCAAGACAAAAATGATGGGCATTTTAGAAGGGCATTTCAGGTTCATTGAAAAATTATTTTAGTAACCCTAGTTGGTTTCAGAGGGGGCTGGGGGTTCTGTCATTCCCATTTCAAGTTTCCGATGAAAGAGTAAACATGATGCAACACTCTAATGCATGACTAGCTAGGTTGTGACAACTCACCCCCACTCAAAAGAATCTCGTCCTGAGATTTGGGTTCCTCCGAGAAGAAGGCGGGATATTCAAGTCGAAGACGATCCTCCCTTTCCCAAGTTGCTTCATCCTCAGAATGGTGCGACCATTGAACCTTGAGAAACTTGATATTATGACGTCGGGTGGTACGTTCGGCCTGATCGAGGATACGAACGGGGTACTCTCGATATGTAAGATCATCTTGGAGATCAAGCGTTTCGTGGTCCACTTCACGGATAGGATCCGAGAAGCAACGCCTGAGTTGAGAAACGTGGAAGACATCGTGAACTCTGGAGAGGTGCGGAGGTAGTTCCAACTGGTAGGCAACTTTTCCTCGTTTGGCAAGAATGCGAAAAGGTCCAATGTAACGAGGAGCCAATTTGCCTTTGATACCGAAACGATGGGTTCCCTTCAGAGGGGTGACCCGAAGATAAGCCTTCTCGTCAACCTCGAAAGTCATAGCCTTATGTTTTCGGTCATATTGACTCTTTTGACGAGATTGGGCTGTTTTCAACTTTTCACGAACGATGCGAACTTGTTCTTCTGCTTCCTGAATCATATCCGGGCCAAAGAATTGTCTTTCCCCGGTCTCTGACCAGTTAAGGGGTGTTCGACATCGTCGTCCATAGAGAACTTCAAAAGGGGCTTTACCCAAGCTAGATTGATAGCTGTTGTTGTAAGCGAATTCGGCAAATGGAAGGCACTTCTCCCAGTCCATTCCGAATGAGATAACAGAGGCTCGAAGCATGTCTTCTAGAATTTGGTTGACGCGTTCCACTTGACCACTCGACTGAGGGTGGAAGGCGGTGCTAAAGGAAAGACGGGTTCCCATAGCATTTTGGAAACTTTCCCAAAATCGAGAGGTGAAAAGACTTCCTCGATCCGAGTTAATTTCCAAAGGAACACCATGAAGGGACACTATTCGGGAGATGTATAAGTCTGCCAGCTTGACTAGCGGTTATACTCTCTCGAACAGGTAGGAAATGGGCTACTTTGGAAAGACGATCGACCACGACGAAAATAGCATTATTCCCTCTCTTGGTCCTGGGAAAACCGGTAATGAAATCCATACCAATTTTATCCCATTTCCATTCAGGAATAGCTAAGGGTTGAAGGGTGCCAGCAGGCCGTTGGTGCTCTGCTTTTACACGACGACAGACGTCGCAGTTAGCAATATACTGAGCAATTTCTCTCTTCATCCTAGTCCACCAGAACCTCTGGCGTAGGTCCTGATACATCTTAGTACTACCGGGATGAATAGTGAGAGGAGATTCATGAGCTTCCTTAAGGATCAATCGCCTCAGGTTGCGCACTTTGGGAACCACTAGTCGATTCCCGAAGTATACGACTCCTTGATCATTAATGGAGAAACAATTCGCAATTCCTTTCTGAATGTTCCTCTTGATGCGGGAGATTCCCGGATCTACCTTCTGTGCTTTGATAATTTGATCCGTAAGGGTAGGTTTTGCCACCAAGGTGGAGAGAAAACCTTGAGGAACAATATGAAGGTTAAGCTTCCGAAATTCCTCATGGAGAAGCGGTTGACTTTGTTGTAACATCAGGTTGTTACAATAAGATTTACGACTTAGCGCATCAGCCATGACGTTGGCTTTCCCTGGGGTGTAGGTTATTCCTAAGTCGAAGTCAGTGATCAATTCAACCCAACGTCTCTGCCTGAGATTCAAATCCGGTTGGGTGAAAATATACTTCAGACTTTGGTGATCAGTGAATATTTCGCAACGATTACCGAGGAGGTAATGTCGCCAGGTCTTAAGTGCATAGACTACGGCTGCAAGCTCTAGATCATGAGTAGGATAATTCTCCTCATGTGGGTGCAATTGCCGTGAAGCGTAGGCAATTACGTGTCGATCTTGCATGAGAATGCAACCTAGTCCTTGTCGCGAGGCGTCGCAGTAGATAACAAAGTCCTTGGAGAAGTCTGGCGGTACCAGCACGGGAGCAGAAGTCAGGCGTCTTTTCAGTTCCTGAAAGCTGTGCTCACATTGTGGAGTCCATTCGAACTTCTTATCTTTCTTGAGGAGTTCGGTTAGAGGTTTGGCAACCTTGGAGAAGTTCTCGACAAAGCGACGACAATAGCTCGCTAAGCCTAGAAAACTCCGGACTTGCTTGACTGATTCAGGTGGAGTCCAATTAAGAACGGCTTGAACTCGCTCAGGGTTAACAGCAATACCTTTACCAGATATTACATGACCCAGATAGGTCACTTCTGGCAACCAGAATTCACATTTAGAAAATTTGGCATAAAGGCGATGCTCTCGAAGTTTCTGCAACACTAGCCTTAGATGTTCGGCATGTTCTTCCTCGTTCTTGGAGTAGATGAGTATATCATCGAGGTAAACTACAACGAATTTATCCAAATACTCCATGAAGATTGAGTTCATTAACCGAGAAAAGGTGGCTGGAGCGTTGGTTAAACCGAAGGACATGACGGTGTACTCGTATTGGCCATAACGAGTAACAAAGGCCGTTTTAGGAATGTCCCCGTTTCTGATTTTGATTTGATGGTAGCCCAACCTCAAATCCATCTTGGAGAAGACTGAGGATCCAGCGAGCTGATCATACAGGTCGTTGATCCTGGGAAGCGGGTATTTGTTCTTGATTGTGACCAAGTTGACAGGTCGGTAATCTACAACCATCCGGTCCGTACCATCCTTCTTCTTGACGAATAGGACGGGGCAAGCCCACGGAGATGAACTAGGTCGGATGAAACCCTTTTTCAAGGACTCATCGAGTTGTTTCTTAAGCTCGGCTAGTTCTAGTGGTGCCATCTTATAAGGTCTTCTAGCAATCGGAACGGTTCCTGGAATGAGGTCTATTACGAACTCAACATCTCTGTCAGGTGGAACACCTGGCAATTCCTCTGGAAAGACATCCGGGAAGTCACGGACTACCGGAACGTCCTCAAGGTCTGGCAAAGGGCTGGCGTTAAGAGAATATAATTGTCGCTTGGCTATTCGGGTCAAGACATTGACTATCTTCCCCGAAGGATGGGTGAGTTGAACAGTCCTAGAGAAGCAATCAATTTGGGCATGATGAGCTGACATCCAGTCCATACCCAGAATGATATTAATATCTGAAGATTTAAGGGCTATCAACGACGCGAGGAAAACAAGTCTGTCGACTTGGATTTCATTTCCATAGCTTACCCTAGAGGTCTGCCATCTAGAACCAGGGGTAGAAATTTCCATAGTGGATGGCATGTCACAGAATGCAACGTTATGCAAACGAGCATAATTTTCAGATATAAAGGAATGAGAGGCTCCTGTATCGAAAAGGAACAGATGCCGGGTGGCAATTAACAAGAAGCGTACCGAGAACGACGTTGGGATCCTCTTGAGCTTCTTCGGCAGAGACACAGTTGACATGGCCACGTGAAGCGGTGACCGGCTTGGCGTGGAATACTTTTCCTGTCGGCTTGCCATGGCCAACAGCTTTAGCAGATTGATTGGGGTTGGTCTGGGGGCATTCACGCATATAGTGACCAGATTCCCCACACTTGAAACAAGTCACGGAACTGGTACGTGGAGGAACAATATTGGTTGGACCCCCATAGGGCTTGGCTGGAGCAGACTGTTGTACAGGGCGAGGCGCCTGGAAAGATGGCCTCGGTGTGAACCTGGGTGGCAGGGCGGTGTTGGGCACCCACACGCGGCGCTTCTGAGGACCAGCACCGGATGAGGAACCCATGTCACGTCCATGCTTGCGTGTTGCGTCATAGTCAGTCTGACCAGTTTCAGCACTGATGGCTTTGTTGACAAGTTTCTGAAAAGATGTGCACTCATGCAGACGGAGGTCGCGGCGAAGCTCAGGACTAAGGCCCTTACGGAACCTTGCTTGCTTCTTGGCGTCAGTAGACACTTCCTCAGTTGCATATCGGGCGAGATTACCAAACTCCCTGCTATAGGCATCCACAGAAAGTCGGCCTTGGGTGAAACTGCAAAATTCTTCACGTTTACGGTCCATGAGACCCTCCGGAATGTGATGTTCACGGAAAGCCTCGCTGAACTCAGCCCAAGTAGTGACATGGCCCGCTGGGCGCATAGCTCCATAATTCTCCCACCATAGACTGGCGGGGCCTTCAAGATGATATGCAGCAAAGGTGACCTTGTCAGCCTCCGCTACCAGCGCGGAACGCAGTTTGTGAGAGATACTGCGAAGCCAGTCATCAGCGTCGAGAGGCTCGACGGAGTGGTGGAACGTGGGTGGATGCAATTTGATAAAATCACTGAGTGACACCACGTTAGCCCTCTGATGGTGTGCTGTATTCTGTTCAATACGCTCCAACAAACGGTTTGTCTCCCGCTTGTTTCTCTCAGCTTCCATCATCACCTCGGCTAGTGAAGGAGGATGAGGCAGATTTTCATTCCTGGCTTCACTGCCTTCGGCCTGCTCTTGGGAAGCAGGGTTAGCGCGCGTGTTGACCATCCTAGGTAAACAAGACAATGATTTAGTCAGGATGGTAAAATTCCGACATAGGATTCATAATGTAAGGAATAACTCGGAATGCAAGATGATCATCCGTATGACATGGTAGATACAGAAACTGCTTCTTTTATTCCATCGTCATACACACCATACAGGGTTTAGTACAAGACCAAACAAAGTACTATTACGGTGAAAAGAGGATTACATCTCATCGGAGGCATTCCAAGCTCCTATACATTATTTTTCTACACCTCCGGAAGAGTACAAACTAGGTCATATCCCACGAGTCACGCGGGACGATAGACGACACAGCTAGTGCGAACTAGTGATACTACCACTAACTCAGACCGATCCGTAGTAGTCCTCGTAGAAGTCACCTCCATAGCCTGGAAGTTCAACATGATCATCCGGAAACAGACGGTCTCGCGGAGCTTGTGGACCATAGGGGCTAGGATGAGGCCTTGGACCAACAAACGGTGGCCTGCGGGGACCGCGAGGTGGGGTGATGCCTCCTACATCACGCCAAACCATCACGTCTGGCAGAGCAGATCTCACAGGATAGAGATCGCGCATATCTGAATATCCAGCTTGCACCGCCGGTGCGAACCGAGTCAAAGTGGCCCAGTGGTCAGCACGGGTATTGAAGAGCTCTAACCTTAAGGCCCGATTTTCACGGTCCTTATCCTCGAGCATCTCAGCAGTGGTGCGAGTCCGTGAATCCTCCTGAGTGGGATCAGCATAGATAGCCTGGAGATACCCTTGCGCTCCCGGAAGTGATCCTGGCATATACCGGAAATCAGAGTCCCGAAATAACCCAGATCTGACTCGCATAATGGTCATCATAGAGTAGGCGGCGTCCTGCACAGCCATCTCAATAGTAACCCCGAGTCCATAGGAGCAGTGAAGAGGCTCGGTGGATCCAGGATAAGATGGAAATATCCTGACAGTGCAGAGATACTGGCTTTGATTAAAATCTCGGAATTGCTCTTCGACCGTGTACTCGGGATACCAGCGGTATCCAGCCTCAGTCATTTCCCTGACCAACTTAGCAGTATGGCCGGGTACATCTAGGCATCGAGTCAGGCGAACCACTTGATTGAGGTCGCGAGTGGCCATCTGAAAGCACAATCATAATGCAAAGGCATTAGAATTTCTAGCAAAATTTCGGCAGCATAACAGCTGTAAATGCTCAAAAAGGATTTGAGACATTTGACAAAGGATTTCGTACACACTCAACATCACCATATCAAAGTTCTGAAACCATTCTGGCAACATAATGTGGTAGTAGAACTGAACTAGGCTGGTAACCATCAAACTTATAAGGTACTACTGATTAGTAACTCGTGATCCTGATAGAGAGAACAGATCCTAATTCCTTAACCCCCGGTGGAAGAATGGACTGACTCAGATCAGAAAGTCATAAGATAAAGGAGTAAAAAGAGCCTTACGTTCCAACCCACAAACAATTCCCCTACATATAACTAAAGAATTTCTAGACTCAACATCGACCAGTTTGGCTTGGAGAACCTACAGGCAGTCCGGCTCTGATGCCAACGCTGTCAGGACCCCGACTCGATGTCACATCGATCTAGCCGGTAACACCTCATATCACCTTGCGGCCTCACGCACGGTATCCCCACGGGTGTCGTCTTACCTTTGCCCGGGACCGTTTGCGCATTTTGGCTCACGTATATGATAGTGTCGCTAGCATCCATATGATAAAGAGCCCGGGCTGACATGACTAGTCGTAAACCCAAAGTGGCACAGACTTACAGGGACAGGCATCCATGACCCAGCTTCGAACGTGTCGGTCATCAGCAAGTGGATCCGGGCTGTAGCACTGGGCTAGCAGGACTCCGGTACTCAAGCGTGACATTTCCCCGAAGGGACAGACACAGGAACGAAGAAGGACACATGCCGGCCAGCCTAAGTGTTCCAGAGCAGTAGCAAGCTACCATGGCTCAGCGGTAACACTAGGAGACATTTCCCGGTAAGAGAGGCTACTAAAGATAAACAACTAGATAGTCAGATCCCACACATAACAAGCATTTCAATCATACACACAATATGCTCGATATGTGCAGATACAACGAAGCATCACAACATGACTCTATGACACAAGTACTTTATTTAAGGCTCAGCGAGCCATACATAACATACACAAAGGTACGGGTCTCACGACCCCACATACAAGTCATACAGTCATACAAACCAGCAGCGGAATTAACTTGTCTGAGTACAGACAACTAGTAAAATAAAAGAGGCTTGGAAAGCCTAGCTATACTACGTGGTCCTTCACAAGCTCAGGGTCACCACCTGGGTCTTTAGCCTACTCGTTGATGTCAACGTCTACATAGAACCCATCAGAAGGGGTTGCAGCGTCTTCTGTAAAAATGTAGATTATAGCAACATGAGTACAAAGGTACTCAGCAAGACTTACATCAGATCCTACATACATGCATAGTATCAAGAAGGGTTGGTGGAGTTATTGCAGCAAGCCAGCTTTGACTCTTGGCTAGGCTAACCTACGATACTCCAACTGAAATGGTTTTGCGCACACGAGTCCACTACTCACCACTTCAATACACTACCGAGGATCCGCCTCTGTCTTCCTACGGAAGAGCCATCCTCGGCACTCACACTTATCTTGAGGCTTTTAGTAGTTTCCATTTACTTGTCTATGAACTGTATAGGCAACCAAGTAGTCCTTTACCGCGGACGCGGCTATTCGAATAGATCATGTTAACCCTGCAGGGGGTACTTCTTCATACACGCTCTCACCACTTACCGTCGTTTACACGACATGTACTCGGCAACCTTCAAGCGGAAGCCCAACGTGGGTGTCGGCCACGACCTACCTAATCACCTAAGCCTCCAGTCCAGGTTTATCGCCTATCCAGGTTCCATCCGCAGGGAGTCCAGCCGAGGTTTCCCATACGGCCCCGAACGATGTGAACAGGGTTCCCGAGATACCTAACGGGTATTCGGTACACCCGGCCACGTACCTACCGCATCACAGCCCACCCCTACGGTCAGCGCTGTCCACGGCCTCCAGTAGGCTACAAACACCAGAAACTACTTGCAACTCCTGGACGGAGAACTAGGGTGAATAAGAAGCCGAGAGGGTCCATTGGTTTCGGGCCCAATGCATGGTAGTAGCTGATTCTTAAATCACACATACAGATCTCAGTGCTTAAGGTCGGCTTCAATGAAACAACCCACCATGTACTCCTACATGGCCTCTCATCGATACCTTTACCAAATCGTGTTCACCACACCACTCTCATTACCGACATAATCATTTCACTCTAGCCCATCACCCCGATGAACCAGACCTGACACGACTCTAAGCATAGCAGGCATAGCAAGGTAGGAACAACACATACATATGGCTCAAGCAACTCCTACACATGCTAGTGGGTTTCATCTAGTTACTGTGGCAATGACAGGTCATGCAGAGGAAATGGGTTCAACTACCGTAGCACACAGCAGTTTGAATCGCGTTGTCTTAATGTAGTAAAAGAGAGCAGGAGCGAGAACATGGGATTGTATCGATATGATCAAATGGTTGGTTGCTTGCCTGATGGTTCGATGCACTGATATGGTTCTTCGTTAGGGTAATCACGGTACTCCTCGGGGGCAGAACCTGTCGCAAAGGACATCGATACACAACCATCACCAAACAATGTGCAACAATATGATGCATGCATGAAACATGGCAATATGAGTGTGTTGGGCTAATGCAACTAAGAACAGAGGGGTTTGAACAAATTTGAATCAAGGATTCAAATTTTAAGTTCAAATATGGTCTTTTAAAGTGCTTTTCCTTGTTCTGCTTAAAACATCAATTTAACTTGTTTGATCATGCATGAAAATAGTACAGATGGATAGATTGGATTTTTCTGATCATTTTTCATATATAATTTGTCCAATTTGGAGTTACAGAATAAAAGTTATGAATTTTTGAAGTTTAAATAATATTCTGGAATTTCCTGATTTAATTTAAATTCAGAAAATCAATTACTGCGTCAGCCTGACGTCAGTGTGACATCAGCAGGTCAACGGAACAGGTCTGGGTCAAACCTGACAGTGGGTCCCGCATGTCAGGGTGATTATTTTAATTAAAATTTAATTAAAACTAATCCTGTTTAATTAACAGGGCTGGGCCCCACCTGTCATTGACTCAGGGGAGTCAACCAGGGCCCACCCGTGGTCAAAGTCAAAGTCGGCTGCCGGCGTTTAGCCGCCGGCGAGCCCGACGCGGCGGCGGGAGTGGTTTTGGCCATTTCGGCCACCAGAGGGGCCGCGGAGACCACCGGAGTGGAGCTGAGGACAAACCGCAGCTCTTGGCGGAGTCCGTTGGGGTCGGGGTGGCCGGAGTCGACGGCGGCGAGCTCGGCTGCGGCCGCCGGGGTTCGGTCGTGCACGGGAACGGGGTTGGAGCTCGAAGTCGAGCGAAGCGAGGCGCTAGGGATGCTCTACGGGGTCTTGCGAACTCGTTGGACTCGCCGGGGTGACCAAATGGTCACCGGAGCTGCGTCGACGACGAGCTCGGCGACGGTGGAGGTTCGGTCGTGGTGGGGAGGAGGCTACGGTGGGGAAACGAGGGGGAGGAGAGGGGGAAACGGTGGCGTAGCTCACCGCGGTTGCAGTGGGCGTCGAAGTGGGCTCGGGGACGCGCTGGAGACGGCGAATCGACGGCGACGGTGGTCGGAGCCCGAAGAGGGGAACGGCGACGTGGCGGCGATGCAGGGCTTCCGGGGAGCTGTGGAGCGGTGGGGAGGAAGAGGGAGTCGAGGCGGAGCTCCTGAGCTAGTCGGGGGAGCGAGGGGTGGTCGGAGACGGCGGCTATGGCGAACGGCGGCGACGGTGGTGTTCGGCCGTGAGAGAGAGAGGGAGAGAGCAGCACGGGAGAGAGAGAGGGATAAGGCCAGGGGATCGGGGCGGCACCGAGAAGAAGCGCCGCGGCGTCGCGCTGGCGGGGGAGGCAGGCAGACGGGCTGGTGGCGTGGCGCTCCGGCCGTGCGCGCGCGCCGGCCACACGCCTGGCCGACTGGCGCCAGGAGGACGACAGCGGTGGTGGGCTGGGCTGGCTTGCTGGGCCGGCCAGCTTGCTGGGCCGGCCAGCTGGCTGGGCCGCACAGGGAAGTTTTTCCCCTTTTCTTCTGTTTCTGTTTTATTTAATATATCTGCAACTTTGTTGAATTTAATAAAATACCTAGGCAACTTCAAAAATCACCAAACTATTCCTGGCCCATAGTTGGATTATTTCCAACATGAAACATTTTAGTTTGGAGATATTTGAGCATTTAAATATTTTATATTATTTTAAATGCCCAAATTCAAATATTTATGATTTAATTCAAAAACCCTAGGATGGCCTAGGAAAATGTGCACCATTTTTGGCAGAGGTTCTGAACCAAGACAAAAATGATGGGCATTTTAGAAGGGTATTTCAGGTTCATTGAAAAATTATTTTAGTAACCCTAGTTGGTTTCAGAGGGGGCTGGGGGTTCTGTCATTCCCATTTCAAGTTTCTGATGAAAGAGTAAACATGATGCAACACTCTAATGCATGACTAGCTAGGTTGTGACAAGAACGTCCTGATTTCAAGACACTCGATCCGTCTGACATACTTGAGAGGCTCAACACACATGAGTTTCAGCTTTCGGAGAAAAGAGATATCTACGGTCCAAACTATGGGCGAACTCGTGCCTTGAAGGCAAAAGTTGTCTCCTCATCTGAAGAAGAATCTGACAGCAGTTCTGATGATCCTGAAGACATTGGAAGGGAACTTGCTATGCTTGTCAAGAAGTTCCAAAAATTCACCAAGAAGAAAGGCTTCAGAAAGTCTTCCCGATCAAGTTCAAGGAATGATGAAGCTCCTGCTCATGACTACAAGAAGAAAACATGTCACAAGTGCAAGAAACTTGGCCACTTCATCTCTGAGTGTCCATAGTGGGACAATGAGAACAAAAAGAAGAATAAGAGCAAGGAATATGACTCTGACGACAAGAAGAAGAAGAAGCAGAAATACTCAAAGTCTTCTTCCAAGTCTTCCTCAAAGTCTTCATCACACAAGAAGAGCTCATCTGGCAAGGCACGTGCGTTTGTTGGCAAGGAAATGGATTCAGAGGAGGAGTCTGCTTCTGACGAGGCGGAGGTGGAGTCTGAGGAGGAATCCGACTTAGGCGTCGCAAGTCTGGCTACAGCATACGTTGCCAAGTCCATCTTCAACACTGAAGACAATGACTTCATCACCGACACCGATGCAAATGACAAGGACTACTCCGCTTCTACCTACTGCTTCATGGCACGCGGTGCCAAGGTAAACACACGCACTACTCACTATCAAACATCTAGCGACGATGACTCTGATTGTGGTTCAAAACCTAGCTACAAAACACTTGCTAAAATTGCAACTGAACAACAGAAAGCTATGGAACATATTCAAAAACTGTTAGACAGAAGCGATGATCTGTTAGGTGCTGAAATGACTCGATCTGAATCCTTAATTGAAGACATAAAAAATCTTCACGTTAAGTATCAGGAACTTGAAAGTCGTCATGAAACTCTCTCAACAACTCATGAAAAGCTTTCCTATGATTATCTTCAAAGGAAGCAAGATCTTGAGAAATTGAGAGCGGTTCATGAAGATCTTCAAATGGAAAACGAGTCACTTCGCGCCAAACAGATCAGTCCTGCTTAGGAAGGATTTGAACCACCATGTCTTAAATGCATTGAGCGTGATAATGCTACTTTTGTTGCTGAATGTTCTACTGCTACTGCTGTTGCAATATCTTCAATTGCTGATGTGGTAACTAACCCCTCTGCTGAGGATACCACCGCTATTGCTGATGAGAATGCTAGGTTGAAGACATTTCTTGAAACAGGGATGTAAAAAAGTCTTAAAGGGCATCAGACGCTATGTGATGTCCTGAAAAAGCAGATTCCGAACCGAAACCCTAGGAAAGAGGGTGTAGGGTTCGTAAGGAAAATGAATGCAGATGGCTCTTACTGGAAACCTGAGCAGTACCCCAAAACCATGTGGGTTGCTGCAAAGGAACCTTCAACAGATCCATCCGATCTATCTGGCTTCACTTGTGCTAACCCCATTATGATTGATGAATCCTTTGATGCAAACTATATACTATTTAAGAATCAGAATGGTGAAGTGTTTGCCAGGTACATTGGTACTAACTACAGGAATGGACCGCCTATGAAGAAGATCTGGGTTCCGAAAAGGTGTATGGAGAGTCTTCCTGTGAATGTCATCATGACACCTCATGTGAAGAAGACAAACCTCAGACCAAAGGCTTCATACGGTCCAAAGGCTTCATACAGACAGAGGACTCACCTGAGTCGCACTAACGCAAATGTTTTGCAGGGAAACCATACTCAGGCATATGAATATGAGAGCGGTTCATCAAACCGCCATGTTCATAAGACCAAGAACTATTCTGCCTATTCTTATGTGTACTATTGTCCGCCTGCAAGACTGTTTGCTAAGGATTCAAAGCCAAAATTCTCAGATGCTGCACTTAGACTTATTGCTTCTAAGCCGCCCTTGATGTGGGTGGCTAAGAAAGCTTAACTCTCTTTTGCAGGGAAAGGTCTCCAGCAGAAAACCAAAATCGTCTGACGCTATTGCTGGGGACCTTAAACATCTTGTAGGGCGCAGGATCAAATGCCCAAATGGTCTTACTATGTACTTTGTACCTGAATCGCTTGCTACTCTCCCTATTAGTCCTAACCTGGATCTAAGCTTTCATAACCCACTGGTTCGTCAAATGTTTTTGCTTCACAATGCTCTTGGTGAAGCCTATCCCCCTAACTGCACTGTAGGGTACAACACCAGCGTCTTCAGAATGGATTATTGACAGTGGGTGTACAAATCACATGAATGGCAAAAGAAGTCTTCTTATGGACTCAACCTTACGTCCATCCGACAAGAGCCACATCACATTTGTTGACACTGGTAAAAGTAAGGTATTGGGTCTAGGTAGAGTTGCAATCTCAAGGGATCAACACATGGATAAAGTCATGCTTGTTGAATCCCTTGGCTTCAACTTAATGTCTGTCTCAATGCTTTGCGATTTGAACATGATCGTAATGTTTGGAAAATATCGTTGCCTTGTACTAATGGAATCTGACAAGTTTCTAGTGTTTGAAGGGTATCGAAAAGATGATTTGTACGTGGTAGATTTCTCAACAGGGCCACAGCTTGCAGTATGTCTTCTAGCAAAGGCTTCAGAATGCTGGCTCTGGCATCGGAGGCTTGGACATGCTGGCATGAGGAACCTCCACACCCTTGCGAAGAAGAAGCATGTCATAGGCATCGAGGGCGTCAAGTTCAAGAAAGACCACTTATGCGGTGCCTGTGAAGCAGGGAAGATGATGAGGGCCAAACATCCCTCGAAGACAATCATGACCACTACTCGACCCTTCGAACTGCTTCACATGGATCTTTTCGGTCCCACTCATTACTCAACTCTAACTACTACTGCTTGCCTCTATGGCTTCGTTATTGTTGATGATTATTCTAGATATACTTGGGTGCACATAATCCTTTACAAGACTGAAGTGCAGGATGTCTTCAGACGCTTCGCCAATCAAGCTATGAACAATTTTGGCGCCAAGATAAAGCACATCAGAAGTGACAATGGCACTGAATTCAAGAACACTAGCCTTGATACATATCTTGATACCTTGGGCATCACACATGAATTCTCAGCCCCGTACACGCCACAGCAGAATGGCGTCGTCGAACGCAAGAACAGAACACTAATTGAGATGGCCAGAACGATGCTGGATGAATACAAGACCCCAAGAAAATTCTGGCCCGAAGCCATTGATACTGCATGCCATACAATCAACCGTGTTTATCTTCACAAGCTACTGAACAAGACATCTTATGAGCTCCTTACAAGCAAGAAGCCAAATGTCAGTTACTTCAGAGTGTTTGGCGCAAGGTGCTGGATCAAGGACCCACATCACACCTCAAAATTTGCACCAAAAGCACATGAGGGTTTTATGCTTGGATATGGAAAGGATTCGCACTCCTACAGAGTCTTCAATCTCTTTCATTACAAAGTGGTTGAAACAGTGGATGTGCAGTTCGATGAGACCAACGGTTCACAAAGAGAGCAGCTGCCAAATGTGCTAGATGAAATTCCATCCAGTGAATCAATCAAGCTAATGGGAACTGGAGAAATTATACCTTCTGAAGCTCATCCTGAAGAAGAACTTATCATTTCAGCACCTGATCAACATGAAGACAATGCTCAGCCTGAAGACATTCCTTTCAACAACGACAATGAACAGCAAGAGCAAAGTCTTTGCCCTGTACATCCTCGTGTTGCCAATGAAGTGCAGATTGAAAGAATAATTGATAGCATCAATGCACCTGGTCCACTCACTCGTTCAAGGGCAACTCAGCTAGCAAATTTCTGTGGGCACTTCGCATTCGTCTCAATAACAGAACCCAAGAAAGTTGAAGAAGCCTTCATGGAACCTGAATGGATTCAAGCTATGCGAGAAGAGCTTCAACAGTTTGAGCTGAATAATGTATGGGAACTGATTAAGCGTCCTGATCCACGGAAGTACAATATAATAGGCACCAAATGGATATACCGCAACAAGCAAGATGAGCATGGTCAAGTTGTCAGAAACAAAGCTCGTCTCGTTGCTCAAGGATATACTCAAGTGGAAGGCATTGACTTCGATGAAACATTTGCTCTTGTGGCTAGACTTGAAGCCATACGCATACTGCTGGCCTATGCAAATCATCATAACATACTTCTATATCAAATGGATGTGAAGAGTGCCTTTCTCAATGGCAAGATTGAAGAAGAAGTGTATGTTGCACAACCGCCTGGCTTTGAAAATCCAAAACATCCTGACATGGTATACAAGCTCAACAAGGCACTGTATGGCCTCAAACAAGCCCCTCGGGCCTGGTATGACACACTCAAATACTTCCTGAAGAGCAAAGGCTTCATACCTGGTTCCCTAGATCCCACTCTTTTCATGAAGACATATGATGGTGAACCGTTTGTGTGCCAAATATATGTGGATGACATTATCTTCGGCTGCACCAATCAGAAGTACAGTGAAGAGTTTGGATATATGATGCAAGAGCAATATCAGATGTCCATGATGGGGGAGCTGAAGTCTTCCTCGGTCTTCAAATACGACAACAACGCAATGGCATCTTCATATCTCAAGAGAAGTATCTCAAAGATTGCCTAAAGAAGTTCGGTATGCAAGACTGCAAAGGCTTCACAACACCAATGCCAGCCAAACATCATCTGGGTCCTGACGACAATGGTAAAGAGTTCGATCAAAAGGTATACCGCTCCATGATTGGTTCTTTACTTTATCTATGTGCATCTAGGCCAGATATTATGCTTAGTGTTTGCATGTGTGCTCGATTTCAAGCGGCACCAAAGGAGTCGCATCACTTAGCTGTGAAGCGAATTCTTCGATATTTGGCTCACACCCCAACTCTAGGATTATGGTATCCAAAGGGCTCAGAGTTTGATCTGGTTGGATTCTCGGATGCTGATTATGCTGGTGACAAAGTTGATCGCAAGTCTACATCAGGCACATGTCACTTTCTGGGACGATCACTTGTATGTTGGTCTTCAAAGAAGCAGAATTGTGTATCTCTCTCCACTGCTGAATCTGAATACATTGCTGCTGGATCTTGCTGCGCCCAGCTTCTGTGGATGAAGCAAACACTCAAGGATTATGGCATTCATCTGAAGCAAGTGCCACTTTACTGCGACAACGAAAGCGCCATCAAGATTGCCAACAACCCAGTTCAGCACTCGAAGACAAAGCACATTGAAATTCGTCATCACTTTCTTAGAGATCATGTTGTGAAGGAAGACATTGATATCATACACGTCAACACTGAAGAGCAATTGGCAGATATCTTCACCAAGCCCTTGGATGAGAAGAGGTTTTGCAAGTTACGGTGTGAGCTAAATATCCTGGAATCCTCAAATGTCCTGTGATCAGGCACACATCCTAACCCTTATGCATATTGATGACTTAGATGTGCAACACACGAAGTAAAGTATATCTTCAATCAATGAAGACGTACATTCTAAGTGTGAATACATTAATGTGGAATTTGACTTTGGAGCGCCACAATAATTGTGTGCCATGTCTGGGTCTAATAATTCCTATACGGTGGGTAACGCCACCACCAAACGTTCTATCTTGAAGTGTTTCACTCATGGCGTTACCTTGCAATGTCTTCACATTTGGTTTGGCTTCGATCTCAACATATATTCATGATTATCTTCACTATGTTGATTATAGATATATATATATATATATACTAGTGTTCTGTCCTCTACAGCATTCACTTATAGCTATGTCTTCGTGTTGAATCTTTTGAACTAAGTGAATGTGATCGGACCCTAACCTCTCTATGCTTTCTATCTCAATCTCTATCTCCCCAAGTCATATGCATTCTATTGAAACTGTCGAATGTCTTCTCTGCGTCCTTGTCAGCAGAAGATACAGAGACAACCATTAAGTCCGTTTTTTCAATGCTCATTCCTCCACATGAAATCCGGAGAAGTAGGAACGACCACCCGACAATCCAGGCGTGCGTGGGACGTGGAACAAACCCCAAAATTCCGCATAATGGCCACGTGTTCCTTAGATGCGAATCGCCAGGGGCACCTGTGTAATAGCACAGTGCCGCCCCTGTACCTATAAATACACACTCACCGCGGTTATTATCTCTTCTTCCACCCTCGCACGAACCCTAGCGCCACCGCTAGCCCTCGACGACGCCGGTGACGAAGCGCTTCGCTGCCGCAACCTCTCCGACGCCGTCTTCACGCTGACCGCGGACATCGTCCTCTCCACCGTCGCCGTAGGTGTCCTCCGTTGCCAAGTTAGGGCACGGAAGATCGAACTGCTCGGCCTCATCTTACACTCCGTCTAGCAGTTCTTAGTGTGGTAAATAAAACTTCCTCTTTTTACAGCACCATTGATCCTATGGATTTGTCACTTTCTACCACAAGCAGTTTCTGTTCACACAAGCTAGATCTCTCTCATACTGCATCTCATAACATGCCTAGTATATTCACTTGTGCTTCACAAAGTAGTTAGATTCCTCACTTGTATTGATCTGTGGATTCGTACAAATCTGGAACCAACTTCTTATCTGTGAGTGAATGTCTTCGCACGATGAGGTCAATGTCTTCTAAACTGATTTATCTTCAAAATCTTCTGAGAATGCATATAATCTCTTCCCCTTCCCTCGCACCTTAATGCTGTCACAGGTACATGTCCGTGGGAGAATCCTTCGGTTCTCATAATCTGCATTCATTTGCAGAATTCTTATAGCATCACATAAATTCTCCCGAAGCCAGTTCTTGTTGGTCCAGCAAACAAAAACCTTTGAAGCCTTTGAACGTCTTGAAGCCTTTCAGGTTAAAGTTTATGGCTTCAGAGAAAGCAGCAAGGAAGGGTGGCAGAAAGCGTCGTGGTGAGACCTCCAGAGATCTGCCAGATGAACTCTCAGAAATGTACAAGACAGATCCTGAAGAGGATTATAGTCAGTGCAAGACCCGAATCCAATGGATTCGAAGATATTGGGCAGAACAATGGTTCAAATACAGATATGTGGCCCAGGAGTATGCTAAGAAAAACGCCATCAAGAGACTGTGGGAAGACATCCTATTCAAGAATCTTCTACCCAGGTCCAGAGATGAAGCCATTGCTCAAGGCTTCTATCCATGCATGGTCCGTGGACCATAGCCTGCTGATGCACACTCGTCATCACTGCTATGGTGTCGTGGTGACAATCTGTTCAAGCGCAACTTCCAGTTTGCTCAGAACTTAGCGAAGTAGAACAAGAAGACTTTTGGGTTAGACTTCAACCCTGGTCCCTCATCTCCAAGGGCAGATGGCACACGACATGCAGAACCCAATGTCATCGGTCCTTTCGCCAACCTTGAAGGCATCATCACCTATATCTTAGTTCAAGGGACTGCAGTGAATGAGCCTACAACTGACAATGAATCAGAAGAAGCTCCTGCAGCTCTAAAGACAAAGAAGCTGAAGAAGCCTAAAGCTTCAAAACCTGCCCCTTCACCAAAAGTCTCAAGGGCGAAGCCACTGGCAACTGCACCTCCTGAAGACAGTGTGCAGTCTCAAGACTTATCACGCGTCTCCAAGCCCCAGAAGGCCAAGATGCCTCTGTCTGACACTGGCAAAGAGCTAACAGCTGCTGCCATTCTGCGCAACGACGACATTGATCTGTCAAGTGATGAAGATCTTGCAGATGACGCTCTTGAGCAACTCATCAAGAGCAAAGAAGAAGCAGAAATCTTCAATGATCTGCCTCTCTTTGATGTCACCATCATCCACAACTTCATTGACGAGTGGTTTGACACGCCAAACATCAGCTTTGAAGATCTGCAGCTATCCACTGGCCTCAGTGTCGCCTTCCAAGGTGCCATTGCTTCAGAACTTGCTATTGCCCAGCGCATTGTTGAACTGAAGCAGAAGATTGACTATGAAAAGGCTCAGTTCAAGAAGCATATGGCCAGGCTCAGCGTGCAAGAAGTGAAGAACTTCAAGACAATGATGCACGAGCTCAAGGAAGCCTTTGTGAAGAAGCATGCAGAAGCTCAGGGTTCGCGTGAGCGCATGAAGACTCTGGCTGACAGATGTGTGCAAGCCTATAATGAGGCTGAGAAGCGCAAGGCACTTGGGCGTCCTGGCATCGACCCCAGGATGGCCGCAAAGAAGAAGAAGAAGCCTGCTACGGCTGAACCTGATGCACCAAGGCAAGAAGCAGTTCTGATTGTCTTCCAACTAGACTGACTGGCTCGAAGCCAAAAAGCCGGTCAACAGCTTCAGAGCTCAAGAAGACAAGGACTGCTGAGGCTGAAGCCAGGAAGAGGAAACACTCTGAAGCCTCTCCTACTGCCCCCTCCAAGAAGAAGAGGAAGACCAAGAAAGCTCGGGCTGCTTCCACAGAGCCCTTGATAGTTGAACCCATTTCTATGGTCTATCCTGAAGCTGAACGACAACTGACAATTCATGAGCCTGCTTCCACAAAGGCTCATGAAGCTGAAGACATTCCAGCAGCTGATCCCATCGCTGCTGAAGACATTGGTCAACATGACAATGTAGAAGATGGTGCAGTCCTTCCTTAGCATGAAAACAGTGAACTCATCAGCATTGGTCGTCCACTGACGCCAATTGCACAGGATGCTTCATGGGCGGATCGCCCACAAGAGGAAGAAGACTATGAGGCCCAGCCCACTCCAACTCCACAGGCGTCGTCTGCGCTCCGCAGGCTTCGCAAAGGTCCAAGGCCTCAAGTCTCTGCTGAAGACATTCCGGCTGCATCAGCCGTAGAAGAAGGAGTCCCACAAGATCCCACTCCCCTGTCCCACCAAGAAGCAGTTCTCCAGGAGAATGTGCTTGTGACCGACCCTCCAGCTAGTCAAGTGGAGGATGAAAATCGTGAGGTTGCCAAAACCACCAATGAAGCTAATGTGGAGCCCTCCCCAGCAAAAGCTTCAGAAGACAGCGAAGCCACTGATCCCTCCACTTCTGTTCCTGAGTCTGTTGCCGGTCCCCAATTCAACTATCATGTTGAGCACATGCCTCAGGTCCAGAAGCCAATCCCAAGACTGCCAAGGTTTCCAGGTCCTACATCAGCACCTGGCTCCTTCAACATCAATGGCTTCAGGGCAGACAACACGTTCTTCAATAGCTCTAGGAACCCCTACTCAAGGGAAAGGATATCATCTGATCGGTTCTGGAGCTATCCTCAGCGAAGCTATTACTCTTGCATTCTGTACAACCAAGGTCGCATCTTCCCACACAAGCGCCTTGACGTTGAAGCTATAGCTGGTCTGCCCTGTCTGGAAGAAGCTTTAGATTACTTCAAGGAAGTTGGACTGCTGCCTTCATTACTGACGAAGAGCATTGGAATGAAGAGCTGCTGCTTCAATTCTATGCCACACTTCACATCAGAGGGTACAACAGAGATCCGAAGACTTGGGTCCTGGAGTGGATGACTAGCAACGTTCATCATGAAGCCAATGCATTTGACATCATTGAGCTCACTGGTTTGCCCACTCCTGGCGATCTCTTCAAGCAAGGCTGTCAACTGCATGCTGAAGCTATTGAGAGCATCTTTCAGCGGCCAGAACCTGATATGAGTTAAATGCTCAGCATGATGAAGCCATTGCCCCAAGATGCTGCTTATCCCACAGAGTTCTTCGTTGAAGACCTTGAGTATCTGCCAAGAACCATCTATCACATCATCAGGCGAACTCTCTGGCCTATCAAAGGGCACTCTCCAAATGCCAAGCTTCAGGGTGCAATGAAGACTTTGGTCTTCTATATACTTCATGGAAAATGCTTCAATGCACAGGACTTCTTCATACGCCAACTTGCTGCATTAGGCATTGATCTGTTTGGTTTGAAGTTCCACGCCCCTTGGGTCATGCGGCTGGTCAAGCTACACTCCGCCATCTCGTATCAGCCCTCAACCCGCAACCATCGGATCTTCTTGCCTGACGTGGACATGTCTACTGAAGCCATTTATTCTGAGCCTGCCAAGCAACCTCTAAGTCTTCAGAATGTAGAACATCAGAGTTTTACTCAGAACGTTGAAGGCGTTGAAGCAGTTTCACGGGTGTATCCTTTGGCTGGCACTACACGTGCACCACACCCTGCTTCCACTGAAGCCACTGACAGTGCCACTGCTCCAAGACCCAAGAAGCGCACTCGTGTTCTCAACGAACGAGAGCTTCTTGTGGCTCTACATCAGAAGCAGGATAGGCATCATGACTGGCTGAAGCGTTAGATGAAAAGCCTCTTGGTGGATGTTAATCACACTCGAAATCTTGCCACCAAGAATGCTTTCGTTGCCCATGAAACCTGTCGCCGCACATGGAAAGGGCTCACGATGATGTGTTCTGAAGTTGATCTTCAAGAGGATGGCTTCACTGAGAGATTCAAGTTTGACTCCACACCTCCTCAAAGGGCTATGCTGCTAGGAACTCCATCCCTTGAAGACTCTGAGTTCTCTTCCTCTACTGCCACAGTGACTGCCAGAATTATTGAGGAAGAAGACGATGCTACTTCACCGCCACCTCCTTCAGCACCTCCAAGCTCTTCTGCACCGCCAAACAACACCAACAACCCTGCTACTTCACCTACTCCTCATGGGAACGAGTAGAGGCTCTATGTCTTCAAACCTTTTTGGTCATTACTGACAAATGGGGGAGAAGCATATGAGATTGATAGTCTTCAATCGGGTCCATATGGGCAGGTGCTTTATATTTTGCTTCGTGCTTACAACTCTCGTTTTTTGCTACATTTGGTTCTTATGAGTTGTAACACTTAAACTAGATGGTCGTCTGCTACTTATTTGCCACCTTGTTTTGCGAAGATAAATTCCGCATGTGCGACGATAAATTCCGCACTTAGCTAATTCTGCAGACGTCCATTTTCCATTATGCATGTCATTATCTTCATATACTTTCACATGCATAGTGGAATGTCATCATAAGTTGAAGTGGATCTCCACAAGTACAACCTGCCATGTGCATTTGCATTCCAAAAGCAAATTAAATTATATGCACATCTTCAGGGGGAGCCCTTGCAACTTATGAAGACAATTCCTTATCCTTTAAAATTTCACAGATTATATTCCCCGTTGAAAACTTCAACTAGTTTGTCATCAATCACCAAAAAGGGGGAGATTGTAAGTGCATCTAGTGCCACCCCTAGTTGGTTTTGGAGTATTGACGACAAACCTAGTTGAGGGACTAATGTGTTTGTGAGAATTGCAGGATAACACAGGTAGAAGTCCCTCATTGATTCGGTTTTACTACCAGAGATGACCCCTAAAAATGTATGAAGACATTGAAGTCAAAGGTGGTATATGAAGATATTCACATTGAAGACTATGACAAGAGAAGACACTATATGAAGCCTATGGAGCTCGAAGACTTAGATCTTTCGTAGTTCTTTTTCTTTTGCGTTGAGTCATAAGAACCACCGTACTGTTAAGTGGGGTCCAAGAGAACCAGTCAGAATGATTGAAGTGATGCCTAAACCAAAAACCTATGTCTTCGAGTGAAGACTATGAGAGCGAATCTTGTCCAGAGTCGGACAAGTCAGCTTTGCTTGTAGCCCAAGTAAAGTTGCCGTGTGAGTTTGAAATCTGACCGTTGGAAAACGTGTCAGTTCCTTAGTGACCGAGGGTCATTTCGGACAAATAAGGTCGGGTTGCCAAGTGGCTATAAATAGCCCACCCCCTACAACCATAAACGGTTGGCTGCTCAGATTGATAGTACGGCTTTTGTCGTTTGAGAGCAACCCACCTCGAAGCCTTTGAGAGAGAATTCCTTGCGAGGATAAAGCCCTAACCACCAGAGCCAGAGAGAATTGGGCATCACTTAAGTCTTCTTGTCTGTGTGATCTGAAGACTTATTACACTTGAGGATTGTGCATCCTCCAGCCGGTTAGGCGTCGCGTTCTGAGCATCCAAGAGACATTGTGGATTGCCGGTGAATGAAGTTTGTGAAGGTTTGGGAGTCTACCTTGAAGACTTACCAGAGTGATTGGGCGAGGTCTATGTGACCTTAGCTCAAGGAGAATACGGTGAGGACTGGGTGTCCTGAGCTGCGTGTTCAGGACTGGGTGTCCGGGACTGTGTGTCCTAAGGTTTAAATACCTAGCCGCTCCAACCAGACGTACAGTTGTCACAACAACTGGAACTGGTCCAACAAATCATTGTCTTCAACGAGTCACTGGTTTCATCTTCACTTCACTTTACTTATTGTTACTCCTTGTGAAGTCATTGTATGTTTGCACTATCATTTGTCTTCACTGAGTGACTGCGTGTTCTGTTTGGCTTCACAATAACTTCCTACCTGATCCTTACTACCTAGCTGTTATTAGTCTTTGTGCGTTCACTTCATTGAATACTTGACTATGGTTTGCCTAGTGTAGTCTACCTTCCGCTGCATGGTAATAGGTTTAATTTTATCGTTTGTCTTCAAAACTTCTATGTTCTGAAGACTTTCATAAAAATCGCCTATTCACCCCCCCTCTAGTCGATATAACGCACTTTCAAGTGTTATCAACCTCGGCCAGAGATCCTTTCTCGACTCCCTGCGAGAAAGCAATCCCAGAGCCATACTATACAGTTCTCATATCCATTTCTCATATCCATTTCTCATCTCAGGTATCCAGTTCTAGTTGTATCGATCAGGATACAACTCCAAGTGTCCGTTACCGTAGGACAGGCTATCGATAGATGTTTTCTTCCCTGCAGGGGTGCACCAACTTACCCACCACGCTCGATTAAGTCCGACCGTACACACTTTCCTGGGTCATGCTTGGCCTTGGCCAAACAATACGCCGCAACCCGACCTAGGTGAGGGAGTCCTGGATTAGGGGGTGTCCGGATAGCCGGACTATACCTTCGGCCGGACTCCTGGACTATGAAGATACAAGATTGAAGACTTCGTCCCGTGTCCGGAAGGGACTTTCCTTGGCGTGGAAGGCAAGCTTGGCGATACAGATATGTAGATCTCCTACCATTGTAACCGACTCTGTGTAACCCTAGCCCTCTCCGATGTCTATATAAACTGGAGGATTTTAGTCCGTAGGACGAACAACAATCATACCATAGGCTAGCTTCTAGGGTTTAGCCTCTTTGATCTCGTGGTAGATCTACTCTTGTACTACGCATATAATCAATATTAATCAAGCAGGACGTAGGGTTTTACCTCCATCAAGAGGGCCCGAACCTGGGTAAAACATCGTGTCCCCTACCTCCTGTTACCATCCGCCTAGACGCACAGTTCGGGACCCCCTACCCGAGATCCGGCGGTTTTGACACCGACATTGGTGCTTTCATTGAGAGTTCCTCTGTGTCATCACTTTTAGGCCCGATGGCTTCTCCGATCATCAACAGCGATGCGATCCAGGGTGAGACTTTTCTCCTCGGACAGATCTTCGTATTCGGCGGCTTTGCACTGCGGGCCAATTCGCTTGGTCATCTGGAGCAGATCGAAAGCTACGCCCTGGCCATCAGGTCAGATTTGGAAGTTTGAACTACATGACCGACATCCGCGAAGACTTGATCTTCGACGGATTCGAGCCACAGCCGAGTGCGCCGCACTGTCACGATGGGCATGATCTAGCTCTGCCGCCGAACAGTGCCCTGGAGGCCGCACCTGTGTCCTCTCCGACCCCTAGCTCGGAGCCGATCACACCAATCGAGGATGGGTGGTTAGACACCGCCTTGGGGGCTGCAATCTCTATGACGATCGAGCAGAACACCAGCCGTATTCTCTGCGAGGCCCGTGACTCCAAGGAGCCGGACTCCTCTCCAGACTCTTAGCCCTCCGTGCCCCGACCGATCGAACCCGATTGGACGCTGATCATGGAGTTCACCGCCGCGGACATCTTTCAGCACTCGCCCTTCGGCGATATTCTGAATTCACTAAAGTCTCTCTCTCTTTATCAGGAGAGCCCTGGCCGGACTATGGTCAGCAAGGTTGGGATGCGGATGATGAAATTCAAAGCCCACCCACCACCCACATCGTAGCCACTGTCGATGATTTCACCGACATGCTCGACTTCGACTCCGAAGACATCGACGGTATGGACGCCGATGCAGGAGACGATCAAGAACCAGCGCCTATAGGGCACTGGAAAGCCACCTCGTCATATGATATATACATGGTGGACACCCCAAAAGAAGGCAATGGCGATGGAACATCGGAGGATGACCCCTCCAAGAAGCAGCCTGAGCGCCGGCGTCAGCGGCGCCGCTCTAAATCCCGCCAAAACAAAAATGGTGATTCCGGCACGGGAGATAATAACACCCCGGACAGTGCCGAAGACAACCACCTCCAGCAAGATTCAGCACAAGAGGATAGAGAAGCTAGCCCTCATGAGAGAGCGGCAGACAAAGAGGTCGAGGACGATAATTATATGCCTCCCTTCGAAGACGAGGCAAGCCTCGACGATGATGAATTTGTCGTGCTGGAGGATCCCGTCGAACAAGAGCGTTTAAAACGCAAGCTTATGGCCACGGCGAGCAGCCTCAAGAAAAAACAGCAACAACTTAGAGCTGATCAAGATTTGCTAGCCGACAGATGGACTGAAGTCCTTGCGGCCGAAGAGTATGAACTCGAACGCCCCTCCAAGAGCTACCCAAAGCGCAGGTTGCTACCCCAATTAAAGGAGGAAGCACCTAAACCTACATCACCAGCGCATGATGCGGCCGACCGGCCACCCCGTGGCCGCGACAAAGAGGCCTCTCGGCCCTCCACTCAAGCCGCACCCCGGCGCCGCTCAAAAAATACCAAGGCATGGGAAAATGCGCCAGACCTGCGAGATATATTGGAGGACAAGGCAAGGCAAACAAGATCGATCTACGGATCACGTGGGCGCCCCACGGCACGAGACGGTACTCGTCACGCCGGATACAGTAAATCCGGTCGGGCCGAACACAGTAGACAAAGCTCGTTCGAGCTGCGTCGTGATATAGCCCAATATAGAGGCGCCGCACACCCACTATGCTTCACAGATGAAGTAATGGATCATCAAATCCCCGAGGGTTTCAAACCCGTGAACATCGAATCATACGATGGCACAACAGATCCTGCGGTATGGATCGAGGACTATCTCCTTCATATCCACATGGCCCGCGGTGATGACCTACACGCCATCAAATACCTCCCACTCAAGCTTAAAGGACCAGCTCGGCATTGGCTTAACAGCTTGTCAGCAGAATCAATTGGTTGATGGGAGGACCTGGAAGCCGCATTCCTCGATGATTTCCAGGGCACTTATGTGCGACCACTAGACACCGATGACCTAAGCCACACAATTCAGCAGCCAGAGGAATCGGCCAGACAATTCTGGACATGGTTCCTAACCAAGAAAAATCAAATCGTCGACTGTCCGGACGCAGAGGCCCTAGCAGCCTTCAAGCATAACATCCGCGACGAGTGGCTTGCACGGCACCTAGGACAGGAAAAGCCGAAATCCATGGCAGCCCTCACGACACTTATGACCCGCTTTTGCGCGGGAGAAGACAGCTGGCTAGCTCGCAGCAATAACATGACCAAGAGCCCTGGTAATTCGGATACCAAGGACATCAGTGGCAGGTCGCGTCGCAACAAGCAAAAGCGCCGGATTAACGACGACAATGCTGAGGATACGGCAGTTAATGCCAAATTCAGAGGCTCTAAACCCGGTCAGCAAAAAAAGGCATTCAAAAGAAATACTCCGGGCTTGTCCAGTTTGGACCGAATACTCGACCGCTCATGCCAGATACATGGCACCCCCAAAAAAGCAGCCAATCACACCAACAAGGATTGTTGGGTGTTCAAGCAGGCAGGCAAGTTAAATGCCGAAAGCAGAGACAAGGGGCTGCATGGCGATGACGAGGAGGAGCCCCGGCCGCCGAACAACAGTGGACAGAAAGATTTTCCCCCACAAGTGCGGACGGTGAACATGATATACGCAACCCACGTCCCCAAGAGGGAGCGGAAGCGTGTGCTAAGGGACGCATACGCGATGGAGCCAGTCGCCCCAAAGTTCAACCCATGGTCTTCCTGACCGATCACTTTTGATCGAAGGGACCACCCCACTAGCATCCGTCATGGCGGATTCGCCGCATTGGTTCTAGACCCAATTATTGACGGATTTCACCTCACTAGAGTCCTTATGGACGGCGGCAGCAGCCTGAACCTGCTTTACCAGGATACAGTGCGGAAAATGGGCATCGATCCCTCGAGGATTAAACCCACTAGAACGACCTTTAAAGGCGTCATACCAGGTGTAGAGGCCAACTGTACAGGCTCAGTTACACTTGAAGTGGTCTTCGGATCTCCGGATAATTTTTGAAGCGAGGAGTTAATCTTCGACATAGTCCCGTTCCGCAGTGGCTATCACGCACTGCTCGGGCGAACCGCATTTGCCAAGTTCAATGCGGTGTCGCACTACACATACCTCAAGCTCAAGATGCCAGGCCCTCGAGGAGTCATCACGGTCAATGGAAACACCGAACGCTCTCTCCGAACGGAGGAGCATACGGCGGCTATCGCAGCGGAAGTACAAAGCAACCTCTCAAGGCAATTCTCCAGTCAAGCGCGCCCGGAGTAACCCACAGCAAGACCGCCTGGCACGTTCCGAGCAAGCGTAGAAATGCGGCCCCAACCCCAGCCCTCGCGAACTTGCGAAACCAGTGTTGCGCGTACATAACTACGCTCTGGAAATACCATGGGCACAGGGGGAGGGGCACCATCACGGCACGCCCGAAACGCGGCTTAAACCGCACTAGGGGCTGCCGATTTTTTTCATTTTCTCTTACTTTCAGGACTCCACTCTTCGGAAGGCGTGTCCGGCAGTACAATTGCCGCACAAACGATACAACAACCAGGGGAGCAAAAAGCTACGCCGCACTACGGAACTCTAATGTGGTCTCTATAACGAGCAGTATACCTGTTTCGCATAACATTCGGCAGCTCGCCCCTGGAAAGGGCATATTTGATAGTCCCATCTTTTGCTTATCGCACTATTTGTATCGTCCTGCTTTGATCGCAGCCTTTTTAAATAAACAAAGCATAGCTTCCATCTATTATTGCATTACTCTTTTTTACGAATATATGTTCATTAATGACATGTTGCACCCGTACACTTTGGTACAGCCAATACGCCAGGGGCTTAAGTACCCCACAACATGGTGTGAGAAGTCCGAACACTTTCACAAGTGCGGCACCCCGACCTTATAGCATTATATGCATCGGCTCCGAATCATGTCTTGGGTCAATAGTTGGGTTTGCCCGGCTCCTATGTTTTGGTACCTTACGTTCCATTATATCGGCTAAGGTAGCACTAGGAGAACTATTGCGATTGTGCCCCAGTTGAGCTGGGCTAAGCACCTCAGTAGAGAAAGCTAAAACTGACCGTCATGATGAGGCAAGAGCTGGTCGCTGTTCGAGAGGTTTTCGAGTCCCTAAAGACTTATGCCGCTTAGAGCGAGGAGTCGGCTTTGTCCGGCCTAGGCGTGGATAGCGCCCCGAACTCGATCTTCCGAACACTAGGGGCTTCGCCGAAATTTAAAATTATAGAATTCTATGGCTAAGTGAAAGTGTTCAAGCATTATAGTCCGATTGCCTTGTTCGTTGTGTTAAGCGCCTCCCTCGAAGGACCCAAGAACGGGAAAAAGAGCGCTCATGTTTATCTCGAACACCCCAGTGCCATGGGGGCAGAAGCCGACGACTCGCCATCTCTCAAATTTGATAAACGGCCGCACAAAAGGTAATATTTTAAATTCAAAAAGCATTGCTTAGCGCACATGAACAAGTTTTCAGCGCACAGGACAAAACGAGCGAGTTTACTGAAAATTACATCCATGGAACATTCATCCACCACAAGGTGGGCACCCTTCAGGACGCCCTCATAATACATCTCGGGCTTGCGATGCTCCTTGCCCGGTGGTGGCCCGTCCTTCACAAGCTTCTCAGCATCCAGCTTGCCCCAGTGCACCTTCGCACGGGCAAGCGCCCTACAGGCACCCTCGATGCATACGGAGCGCTTGATGACTTCGATCCTTGGACAGGCCTCCACCAGCCGCCTCACCAGCCCGAAGTATCTCCCAGGCATGGCCTCTCCAGGTCACAGCCGGACTATGAGGCCCTTCATGGCCTGTTCGGCCACCTTATGGAGCTCGACCAGCTGTTTCAGCTGGTCGCTTAAGGGCACCGGGTGTTCGGCCTCGGCATACTGAGACCAGAACACCTTCTTCGCCGAGCTTCCCTCCTCGGCTCGGTAGAAGGCGGTGGCATCCGACATGCTACGGGGCAAGTCTGCGAATGCTCTTGGAGAGCTCCGGATTTGGGTAAGTAACAAGTAATTCACTTTTACATGCTTGCTTTGCATAAAGAATGCCTTACCCGCCGCTATCTTTTTTATTGCCTCAACCTCCTGGAGGGCCTTCTTGGCTTCGGCCTTGGCAGACTTGGCATCTTCAATGGCCGCCGCAAGCTCAAACTCTCGCGTCTTCGAGTCAAGCTCCAAACTCTCATGTTTTTTCATGAGAGCCTGGAGCTCTTGCTGCACCTCGCCAACCTACGTCTCATGCTTCTCCCCGCTCGGTGCGCCCCGTGGCCGCCCTCTTCTCGGCCTCGGACAACGCTTGCTTAAGGGTCGCCACCTCAGTTGTGGCCCCTACAATAGCCGCATTAATCCTGTCACTTTTTGCAATTTCATCTTTCACATATTTCAATAAGGTATTTCTTACCTTCCTTCTCCTCGAGCTGCTGCTTGGCTAGGCCGAGCTCTTGCTTGGACCGCTCGAGGTTCTGCTTCAGCGTGCCCACCTCCGCTGTCAGTGCGACGGATGCTAGCAGCGAAGCCTGCATACGCATATTGACTTACTTTTGTTAGACTCCTGCGAATGTTATTAGATCCTCTATTTGGCTTTTCTTTACGAACGCCGAACAGAGCATCAGGGGCTACTGTCTATGCGGTAATATTTTTACATATTCCTTACTTACCTCAAAGCCTGTTAGAAGGCTGGCACAGGCTTCAGTCAGTCCGCTCTTGGCGGACTGAACCTTCTGGATCACCACACTCATAATAGTGCGGTGCTCCTCGTCGATGGAGGCGCCGTTAAGCACCTCCAGCAAATTGTCCGGTGCCTCCGGTTGGACGGAGGTCACCGGCTCGGTAGGCTTGCTCCTCTTGGAAGGAGGCTGCCTACCGGAGTTCGGAACCGTTGAAGGTTCTGGCGCGGTGTCCGGCTCAAAGCCGGATTTAGAGCCCTTGGGGGTTCTATCCCCTTCACGCCTGGAGTCCGGGAGGTCGCCTTGCGGTGCCTCCAGGACCACCTCCTCCTGGCTTGGAACCTGTTGGGACGCCACCTCGGTGTCGTTCGTAGGGTGGGGGGAGGTAGCTGCCGGAAGCGAATTCACATCCGACGAATCCAGGGAGCCGCTCAACGACTCGTCGAGCCCGGCCTTGGGCGGACTGCATAGACATGTTCGACGTAAGGAAAAGTTGTGCAATGGGGGAATACTATGACTCACTCTGGTATCCGGATACTTACGATCTCGCCAGGGGCTTGGCCCTATGCGGCCACTCCTCTTCGCCGTCGTCGGCGTTGGTGGAGTAGTCCGGAGGAAGGGTCTTCCCCTTCTTGGACCCTTCGGCCTCCCCAGTTGGGGCGGCCTTCCTTTTCTTCCCTTCCCCCGCTGGAGGGGGAGAGGTCTCTTCTTCCTCCTCCTCGTCTTCACGGGAGGAGTGCGCCTGGGAGTCGTCGGATGGTGAATCCGACACCTCCTGGCACCGGGCACTCTTTTGAGTCCCCGTGGCCTTCTTCTTGGCCTTCTTCTCCGGCACCACATAGGGTGCCGGAACCAGCAGCTTCGCCAAGCGAGTGTCCGTTGGGCCTTCGGGCAAAGGAGCCGGACAGTTGATCTGTCCGGACGTCTCCTGCCAATCCTGTCAAAGGTATGGGAGCTTAGATCCCGCATGGAGTCAAACTATGAAAAGCTAATACCCTATAAAAGGTAAAAACAGCTTATCGCACGAGCGCAATGCTGCGTGCTGAATCCGCGATCCTCGGTAGCGGATGCAGGTGTTGGGGAACGTTGCAGAAAACAAAAAATTTCCTACGGTTTCACCAAGATCCATCTATGAGTTCATCTAGCAATGAGTGATTGGATTGCATCTACATACCTTTGTAGATCACGCGCGAAAGCGTTCAAAGAATGGGGATGAGGAAGTCGTACTCGACGTGATCCAAATCACCGGAGATCCTAGCGCCGAACGGACGGCACCTCCGCGTTCAACACACGTACGGTCAGCGTGACGTCTCCTACTTCTTGATCCAGCAAGGGGGAAGGAGAGGTTGATGAAGATCCAGCAGCACGACGGCGTGGTGGTGGATGCAGGGGTCACCGCAGCAGGGCTTCGCCGTTCTACTACGAAAGGGAGAGGTGTTGCAGGAGAGAGGGAGGCGCCAGGACTCAAGGGTCCGGCTGCCCCTCCCTCCCCCCTTTATATAGGCCCCCTTGGGGAGGGGCGCCGGCCCTTGGAGATCAGATCTCCCAAGGGGGGCGGCGGCCAGGGGGGTTGGAGTACCCCCCAAGGCAAGTGGGGCGCCCCCCACCCTAGGGTTTCCAACCCTAGGCGTAGGGGTGGGCCAAGGGGAGCGCACCAGCCCACTATGGGCTGGTTCCCCTCCCCACTTAGCCCATGGGGCCCTCCGGGATGGGTGGCCCCACCCGGTGGACCCATGGGACCCTTTTGGTGGTCCCGGTACAATACCGGTGACCCCCGAAACTCTCCCGATGGCCGAAACTGCACTTCCTATATATAATTCTTCACCTCCGGACCATTCCGGAACTCCTCGTGACGTCCGGGATCTCATCCGGGACTCCGAACAACTTTCGAGTTACTGCATATTCATATCTCTACAACCCTAGCGTCAACGAACCTTAAGTGTGTAGACCCTACGGGTTCGGGAGACATGTAGACATGACCGAGATGGCTCTCTGGTCAATAACCAACAGCGGGATCTGGATACCCATGTTGGCTCCCACATGCTCCTCGATGATCTCATCGGATGAACCACGATGTCGAGGATTCAAGCAACCCCGTATACAATTCCCTTTGTCAATCGGTACGTTACTTGCCCGAGATTCGATCGTCGGTATCCCAATACCTCGTTCAATCTCGTTACCGGCAAGTCACTTTACTCGTACCGTAATGCATGATCCCGTGACCAGACACTTGGTCACTTTGAGCTCATTTTGATGATGCATTACCGAGTGGGCCCAGAGATACCTCTCCAACAGACACTTTCGGAGACACCCGTAGTATACCTTTATAGTCACCCAGTTACGTTGTGACGTTTGGTACACCCAGAGCACTCCTACGGTATCCGGGAGTTACACGATCTCATGGTCTAAGGAAAAGATACTTGACATTGGAAAAACTCTAGCAAACGAACTATACGATCTTGTGCTATGTTTAGGATTGGGTCTTGTCCATCACATCATTCTCCTAATGATGTGATCTCGTTATCAATGACATCCAATGTCCATAGTCAGGAAACCATGACTATCTGTTGAATAACGAGCTAGTCAACTAGAGGCTTACTGGGGACATGTTGGTGTGTATGTATTCACACATGTATTATGATTTCCGGATAACACAATTATAGCATGAATAAAAGACAATTATCATGAACAAGGAAATATAATAATAATCCTTTTATTATTGCCTCTAGGGCATATTTCCAACAATCTCCCACTTGCACTAGAGTCAATAATCTAGTTACATTGTGATGAATCAAACACCCATGGAATTTTGGTGTTGATCATGTTTTGCTCTAGGGAGAGGTTTAGTCAACGGATCTGCTACATTCAGGTCCGTATGTACTTTACAAATCTCTATGTCTCCATTTTGAACACTTTCATGAATGGAGTTGAAGCGACGCTTGATATGCCTGGTCTTCCTGTGAAACCTGGGCTCCTTCGCAAGGGCAATAGCTCCAGTGTTGTCACAGAAGAGAGTCATCGGGCCCGACGCATTGGGTATGACTCCTAGGTCGGTAATGAACTCCTTCACCCAGACTTCTTCGTGTGCTGCCTCCGAGGCTGCCATGTACTCCGCTTCACATGTAGATCCCGCCACAACGCTTTGCTTGCAACTGCACCAACTTACTGCCCCACCATTCAAAATATACATGTATCCGGTTTGTGACTTAGAGTCATCCAGATCTGTGTCGAAGCTAGCGTCGACGTAACCCTTTACGACGAGCTCTTTGTCACCTCCATAAACGAGAAACATTTCCTTAGTCCTTTTCAGGTACTTCAGGATATTCTTGACCGCTGTCCAGTGTTCCTTGCCGGGATTACTTTGGTACCTACCTACCAAACTTACGGCAAGGTTTACATCAGGTCTGGTACACAGCATGGCATACATAATAGAACCTATGGCTGAGGCATAGGGGATGACACTCATCTCTTCTATATCTTCTGCCGTGGTCGGACATTGAGCTGAGCTCAATTTCACACCTTGCAACACAGGCAAGAACCCCTTCTTAGACTGATCCATATTGAACTTCTTCAATATCTTATCAAGGTATGTGCTTTGTGAAAGACCTATGAGGCATCTTGATCTATCTCTATAGATCTTGATGCCTAATATATAAGCAGCTTCTCCAAGGTCCTTCATTGAAAAACTCTTATTCAAGTAGGCCTTAATGCTGTCCAAAAGCTCTATATCATTTCCCATCAAAAGTATGTCATCTACATATAATATGAGAAATGCTACAGAGCTCCCACTCACTTTCTTGTAAACGCAGGCTTCTCCATAAGTCTGCATAAACCCAAACGCTTTGATCATCTCATCAAAGCAAATGTTCCAACTCCGAGATGCTTGCATCAGCCCATAAATCGAGCGTTGGAGCTTGCACACCTTGTCAGCATTCTTAGGATCAACAAAACCTTCCGGCTGCATCATATACAGTTCTTCCTTAAGATAACCGTTAAGGCATGCCGTTTTGACGTCCATTTGCCATATCTCATAATCATAGTATGCGGCAATTGCTAACATGATTTGGACGGACTTCAGCTTTGCCATGGGAGAGAATGTCTCATCGTAGTCAACCCCTTGAACTTGTCGATAACCCTTAGCGACAAGCCTAGCTTTATAGATGGTCACATTACCATCCGCGTCTGTCTTCTTCTTAAAGATCCATTTATTTTCTATGGCTCGCCTATCATCGGGCAAGTTAGTCAAAGTCCATACTTCGTTTTCATACATGGATCCTATCTCGGATTTCATGGCTTCCAGCCATTTGTCGGAATCCGGGCCCGCCATCGCTTCTTCATAGTTCGAAGGTTCACCGTTGTCTAACAACATGATTTCCAAGACAGGGTTGCCGTACCACTCTGGTGCGGAACGTGTCCTTGTGGACCTTCGAAGTTCAGTAGGAGCTTGATCAAAAATATCTTGATCATCATCATTAACTTCCTCTCCAATTGGCGCAGGCACCATAGGAACATTTTCCTGAGCTGCGCTACTCTCTGCTTCAAGAGGCAGTACTTCATCAAGCTCTACTTTCCTCCCACTTACTTCTTTCGAGAGAAACTCTTTCTCTAGAAAGGATCCATTCTTGGCAACAAAGATCTTGCCTTCGGATCTGAGGTAGAAGGTATACCCAATAGTTTCTTTAGGGTATCCTATGAAGACGCATTTTTCCGACTTGGGTTCGAGCTTTTCAGGTTGAAGTTTCTTGACATAAGCATCGCATCCCCAAACTTTTAGAAACGACAGCTTATGCTTCTTCCCAAACCATAATTCATACGGTGTCGTCTCAACGGATTTCGACGGAGCCCTATTTAAAGTGAATGCGGCAGTCTCTAAAGCATAGCCCCAAAATGATAGCGGTAAATCGGTAAGAGACATCATAGATTGCACCATATCCAATAGAGTGCGATTACGACGTTCAGACACACCATTACACTGAGGTGTTCCAGGTGGCGTGAGTTGTGAAACTATTCCACATTTTCTTAAGTGTGTGCCAAATTCGTGACTCAAGTATTCTCCTCCACGATCTGATCGCAAAAACTTGATTTTTCTGTCACGTTGATTCTCAACCTCACTCTGAAATTCCTTGAACTTTTCAAAGGTTTTAGACTTGTGTTTCATTAAGTAGACATACCCATATCTACTCAAGTCATCAGTGAGGGTGAGAACATAACGATAGCCACCACGAGCCTCAACACTTATTGGACCGCACACATCAGTATGTATGATTTCCAATAGGTTGGTTGCTCGCTCCATTGTTCCTGAGAACGGAGTCTTGGTCATCTTACCCATGAGGCATGGTTCACACGTGTCAAATGATTCGTAATCAAGAGACTCTAAACGTCCATCTGCATGGAGCTTCTTCATGCGTTTGACACCTATGTGACCAAGGCGGCAGTGCCACAAGTATGTGGGACTATCATTATCAACCTTACATCTTTTGGTATTCACACTATGAATATGTGTAGCATTACGCTCGAGATTCATTAAGAATAAACCATTCACCATAGGAGCATGACCATAAAACATATCTCTCATATAAATAGAACAACCATTATTCTCGGATTTAAATGAGTAGCCATCTCGAATTAAACGAGATCCTGATACAATGTTCATGCTCAAAGCTGGTACTAAATAATAATTATTAAGGTTTAAAACTAATCCAGTGGGTAAATGTAGAGGTAGCGTGCCGACGACGATCACATCGACCTTGGAACCATTCCCGACGCGCATCGTCACCTCGTTCTTCGCCAGTCTCCGTTTATTCCGCAGCTCCTGCTTTGAGTTACAAATGTGAGCAACTGGATCGGTATCAAATACCCAGGAGCTACTACGAGTACTGGTAAGGTACACATCAATTACATGTATATCACATATACCTTTCGTTTTGCCGGCCTTCTTGTCCGCTAAGTATTTGGGGCATTTCCGCTTCCAGTGACCACTTTCCTTGCAATAAAAACACTCAATCTCGAGCTTGGGTCCATTCTTTGGCTTCTTCCCGGCAGCTTGCTTACCGGGCGCGGCAACTCCCTTGCCGTCCTTCTTGAAGTTCTTCTTACCCTTGCCTTTCTTGAACTTAGTGGTTTTATTCACCATCAACACTTGATGTTCCTTTTTGACTTCTACCTCTGCTGATTTCAGCATTGCAAATACTTCAGGAATGGTCTTTTCCATCCCCTGCATATTAAAGTTCATCACAAAGCTCTTGTAGCTCGGTGGAAGCGACTGAAGGATTCTTTCAATGACCGCGTCATCCGGGAGATTAACTCCCAACTGAGTTAAGTAGTTATGTAATCCAGACATAGTGAGTATGTGCTCACTGACAGAACTATTTTCCTCCATCTTACAGCTGAAGAACTTGTCGGAGACTCCATATCTCTCGGCCCGGGCATGAGCTTGGAAAACCATTTTCAGCTCTTCGAACATCTCATATGCTCCGTGTCGCTCAAAACACTTTTGGAGCCCCGGTTCTAAGCTGTAAAGCATGCCGCACTGAACGAGGGGGTAATCATCAGCACGTGTCTGCCAAGCGTTCATAACGTCTTGGTTCTGTGGGACGGGTGCGTCACCTAGCGGTGCTTGTAGGACATAATCTTTCTTGGCAGCTATGAGGATGATCCTCAGGTTCCGGACCCAGTCCGTATAATTGCTGCCATCGTCTTTCAGCTTGGTTTTTCTCTAGGAACGCGTTGAAGTTGAGGACAACGTGGGCCATTTGATCTACAAGACTTATTGTAAAGATTTTAGACTAAGTTCATGATAATTAAGTTCATCTAATCAAATTATATAATGAACTCCCACTCAGATAGACATTCCTCCAGTCATCTAAGTATAACATGATCCGAGTTAACTAGGCCGTGTCCGATCATCACGTGAGACGGACTAGTCAACATCGGTGAACATCTTCATGTTGATCGTATCTTCTATACGACTCATGCTCGACCTTTCGGTCTTCTGTGTTCCGAGGCCATGTCTGTACATGCTAGGCTCGTCAAGTCAACCTAAGTGTTTGCATGTGTAAATATTTCTTACACCCGTTGTATGTGAACGTTGGAATCTATCACACCCGATCATCACGTGGTGCTTCGAAACAACGAACTGTCGCAACGGTGCACAATTAGGGGGAACACTTTCTTGAAATTATTATGAGGGATCATCTTATTTACTACCATCGTTCTAAGTAAACAAGATGCAAAAACATGATAAATGCAATCAAATAATAATAGTGACATGATATGGCCAATATCACATAGCTCCTTTGATCTCCATCTTGGGGCTCCATGATCATCTTGTCACCGGCATGACACCATGATCTCCATCATCGTGTCTCCATGAAGTTGCTCGCCAACTATTACTTCTACTACTATGGCTAACACGTTTAGCAATAAAGTAAAGTAATTTACATGGCGTTTCTCAATGACACACAGGTCATACAAAAAATAAAGACAACTCCTATGGCTCCTGCCGGTTGTCATACTCATCGACATGCAAGTCGTGATTCCTATTACAAGAACATGATCTCATACATCACATATATATCATTCATCATTCATCACAACTTTGGCCATATCACATCACAAAGCACTTGCTGCAAAAACAAGTTAGACGTCCTCTAATTGTTGTTGCAAGTTTTACGTGGCTGCAATAGGGTTCTAGCAAGAACGTTTTCTTACCTACGTAAAAGCCACAACGTGATTTGTCAACTTCTATTTACCCTTCATAAGGACCCTTTTCATCGAATTCGCTCCAACTAAAGTGGGAGAGACAGACACCCGCTAGCCACCTTATGCAACTAGTGCATGTCAGTCGGTGGAACTAGTCTCACGTAAGCGTACGTGTAAGGTCGGTCCGGGCCGCTTCATCCCACAATACCGCTGAAGCAAAATAAGACTAGTAGCGGCAAGAAAGTTGACAACATCTACGCCCACAACAAATTGTGTTCTACTCATGCAAAGAGAACTACGCATAGACCTAGCTCTGATACCACCGTTGGGGAACGCTGTAGAAAACAAAAAATTTCCTATGGTTTCACCAAGATCCATCTATGAGTTCATCTAGCAACGAGTGATCGGATTGCATCTACATACCTTTGTAGATCATGCGCGAAAGCGTTCAAAGAACGGGGATGAGGAAGTCGTACTCGACGTGATCCAAATCACCGGAGATCCTAGCGCCGAACGGACGACACCTCCGCGTTCAACACACGTACGGTCAGCGTGACGTCTCCTACTTCTTGATCTAGCAAGCGGGAAGGAGAGGTTGATGAAGATCCAGCAGCACGACGGCGTGGTGGTGGATGCAGGGGTCACCGCAGCAGGGCTTCGCCGTTCTACTCCAAAAGGGAGAGGTGTTGCAGGGGAGAGGGAGGCACCAGGACTCAAGGGTCCGGCTGCCCCTCCCTCCCCCCTTTATATAGGCCCCCTTGGGGAGGGGCGCCGGCCCTTGGAGATCAGATCTCCCAAGGGGGCGGCGGCTAGGGGGGTTGGAGTACCCCCCCCCCCAAGGCAAGTGGGGCGCCCCCCCACCCTAGGATTTCCAACCCTAGGCGCAGGGGGTGGGCCAAGGGGGGCGCACCAGCCCACTATGGGCTGGTTCCCCTCCCCACTTAGCCCATGGGGCCCTCCGGGATGGGTGGCCCCACCCGGTGGACCCCCGGGACCCTTCCGGTGGTCCCGGTACAATACCGGTGACCCACAAAACTCTCCCGATGGCCGAAACTGCACTTCCTATATATAATTCTTCACCTCCGGACCATTCCGGAACTCCTCATGACGCCCGGGATCTCATCCGAGACTCCGAACAACTTTCGGGTTACTGCATATTCATATCTCTACAACCCTAGCGTCACCGAACCTTAAGTGTGTAGACCCTACGGGTTCGTGAGACATGTAGACATGACCGAGATGGCTCTCCGGTCAATAACCAACAGCGGTATCTGGATACCCATGTTGGCTCCCACATGCTCCTCGATGATCTCATCGGATGAACCACGATGTCGAGGATTCAAGCAACCCCGTATACAATTCCCTTTGTCAATCAGTACGTTACTTGCCCGAGATTTGATCGTCGGTATCCCAATACCTCGTTCAATCTCGTTACTGGCAAGTCACTTTACTCGTACCGTAATGCATGATCCCGTGACCAGACACTTGGTCACTTTGAGCTCATTATGATGATGCATTACCGAGTGGGCCCAGAGATACCTCTCCGTTATACGGAGTGACAAATCCCAGTCTTGATCCGTGTCAACCCAACAGACACTTTCGGAGACACCCGTAGTATACCTTTATAGTCACCCAGTTACGTTGTGACGTTTGGTACACCCAGAGCACTCCTACGGTATCCGGGAGTTACACGATATCATGGTCTAAGGAAAAGATACTTGACATTGGAAAAACTCTAGCAAACGAACTATACGATCTTGTGCTATGTTTAGGATTGGGTCTTGTCCATCACATCATTCTCCTAATGATGTGATCTCGTTATCAATGACATCCAATGTCCATAGTCAGGAAACCATGACTATCTGTTGATCAACGAGCTAGTCAACTAGAGGCTTACTAGGGACATGTTAGTGTCTATGTATTCACACATGTATTACAATTTCTGGATAACACAATTATAGCATGAATAAAAGACAATTATCATGAACAAGGAAATATAATAATGATCCTTTTATTATTGCCTCTAGGGCATATTTCCAACAGCGGGGGCCTCGGCGCCCTTGAAAAGCACCTTCTAGGCATCTTCGTACGTCGTGTCGAAGAGCCTGCTCAGAGTTCGGTGCTGCGCCGGGTCGAACTCCCACAGGTTGAAAGCCCGTCGTTGACACGGGAGGATCCGGCGGATGAGCATAACCTGGACTATGTTGACAAGTTTGAGCTTCTTGTCCACCAGGATTTGGACACATGTTTGGAGTCTGATCAGCTCTCCTTCTTTACCCCATGACAAGCCCGTCTCTTTCCAGGAGGTGAGCCACGTAGGGGGTCCGGATCGGAACTCGGGGGCTGCAACCCATTCAGGGTCGCGCGGCTCGGTGATGTAAAACCACCCCGATTGCCACCCCTTTAGGGACTCCATGAAGGAGCCGTCGAGCCATAGGACGTTGGGCATCTTGCCCACCATGGCGCCTCTGCACTCCGCCTGGGTGCCGCGCACCACCTTCGGCTTGACATTGAAAGTCTTGAGCCATAGGCCTAAATGGGGGCGGATGCAGAAGAAAGCCTCGTACATGACGATAAACGCCGAGATATTGAGGACAAAGTTCGGGGCCAGATCGTGGAAATCCAGGCCATAGTAGAACATGAGCCCCCGGACAAATGGGTGGAGAGGGAAGCCCAGTCCGCGGAGGAAATGGGGGAGGAACACCACCCTCTCATGGGGCCTAGGGGTGGGGATGAGCTGCCCCTCTTCGGGAAGCCGGTGCGCAATGTCGTTAGACAAGTATCCGGCCTTCCTCAGTTTTTTGATGTGTCCCTCCGTGACGGAGGAGACCATCCACTTGCCTCCCGCTCCGGACATGGCTGGAGAAGGTTGAGGTGGGGTGTCCGGACTTGGGCGCTGGAGCTCGAGTGCGCGGAAATGGATAGGCAAAGGAGGAAGAAGGCGTGGATGAAAAGGGCGGATCCTTATCCCCTTATATGGATGGACGCGACTATGCGCCCCCACCAACCTGGTAAAACTCGCTTATCTCCCAAGCACCGTAGTCAATGGCGCGGTTGGGTTACCCACACCCGTATTGATGAGAATCCCGGAATAAGGGGACACGATCTCTGCTTTAACAAGACGTGCCAAGGAAACCGCCTCGCTAAACGCGCTGAGGTGGGACAGTAAAACGATTTGAATAAAGACTTGGCCGTAGTGTGATGTCACGCTACGGAATACGTCAGCAGATTAGATTTGTGTAAATATTATTCTCTCTATGGCAATATGTGGAAACTTATTTTGCAGAGCCGGACACTACCTTTGTGTTCAAAATCTTCTATGAAGTACTTGGAGGAGGAACCCGCCTTGCAATGCCGAAGACCATCTGCGCGCCGGACTCGTCGTCATTGAAGCCTGGTTCAGGGGCTACTGAGGGAGTCCTAGATTAGGGGGTGTCCGGATAGCCGGACTATACCTTCGGCCAGACTCCTGGACTATGAAGATACAAGATTGAAGACTTCGTCCCGTGTCCGGAAGGGACTTTCCTTGGCGTGGAAGGCAAGCTTGGCTATACGGATATGTAGATCTCCTACCATTGCAACCGACTCTGTGTAACCCTAGCCCTCTCCGGTGTCTATATAAACCGGAGGGTTTTAGTCCGTAGGACGAACAACAATCAAACCATAGGCTAGCCTCTAGGGTTTAGCCTCTCTGATCTCGTGGTAGATCTACTCTTGTACTACCCATATCATCAATATTAATCAAGCAGGACGTAGGGTTTACCTCCATCAAGAGGGTCCGAACCTGGGTAAAACATCGTGTCCCCTGCCTCCTGTTACCATCTGCCTAGACGCACAGTTCGGGACCCCCTACCCGAGATCCGCCGGTTTTGACACCGGCACTAGGCTTAACAGAGAGGCCAGCACGCCGGACTAAACCTATGCCCCCAGGGGTCATGGGCCATCGCCCCGGGAACTCCTGCACGTTGCATGGGCGGCCGGTGAGCAGACCTAGCTACCTCCTTCAACAAGGCAGGAGCTTACGCAGTCCAACCCGGCACGCACCGCTCAGTCGCTGACGTCTATTAAGCTTCGGCTGATGTATACGACGCAGAACGCCCATAGTATGCCAACGTGATGGTTAGTGCTATCAGGCCAGAGGCCCCTTAGATTAAATATCCAAATCGTAGTGGATTAGGAGCACGCGGTAACGAGCAGAGACTCATGATCGATGTGACCCCGTCGCCCCGTCTCGAGTACTTGTGGCAAGGGCTAAGAATGCCCGGCCACGCCTCGTAAGTATCTCGCGGGCACCTTCCAGGTCAACCCGACTCCACATCACTCGCAACTATGCTCGCGCGGGTACCCCTCAGGGTCGACCCGTCTTTAGTAACATGGTTCAGTGTAAAGTCATAGTAACCATAGTAACCGTGTGTCCAAACATCAAGGGGAAAACCCCAGGAATCACCCCCGGTGAATTCCACTCGATGTAATCATCAAGGTGAACGTAAGAGGGACCACCCTCGAGGTTCACGCTTGAGGGGTTGCACGACAGAGTCGTATCGGAAGTGGTTAAGGCGGAATCACCCTCGATGACCACGGCCGAATAACTACACTAGCGGGTTAACATCAAAAGTGCTGATGAGGCCTCACCCTCGGCACTCGATAGTAACCCAGTAGTGTCGAGCAACTAAGGGGAAAGTGATGTGCGGTGTCGGGGCCTGGTCTTCGATCCCGTTGATCGGGTCTTCAATGAGGAAGCAGGGGCAACAAGGACAAGGTGGGGTTCACTGATGGATCACTAACCAACCTATACTATACAATTTAGGATAAGCAGGTAAGGTACAACAGCAGATACAAAAGCAGGCTATGCATCAGAATGGGAGCAAACAATTACAGTAGTGAAATCTAATGCAAGCATGAGAGAATAGAATGGGCGATATCGGGATGATCAAGGGGGGGCTTGCCTGGTTGCTCTGGCAAGGAGGGGTCGTCGTCGACGTAGTCGATCACAGGGGCAGCATCGGTCTCGGGGTCTACCGGAGAGAAGAGGGGGAAGAAACAGTAAATATAAAGCAAACATAGCATCACAAAGCATAACGTGGCAATATGTTGTGCCGGGTGTGACCTGACGTTTGGCTAGACGATAAAGGTGAAGGGGGAATTCAACCGGGATTGATCTCCCGGTTCCGGACATGTGTCATACAGATGACCGGAGAGGGAATGTTCCATGTTCAGCATGCTAGGGGCATGTGATAGATGAACAGACCGCATATTCGGATTCGTTGGATTTTTCTGAGCAACTTCCATATAGAAAACATTTTCATCGGAGTTACGATTTAATTTCTATGAATTTTCAAAGTTTAATCGATGTCTTGAATTTATTTTTTTCTAATTCGAAAATAAAAGTAGTGAATACCTTTTGTATACAACAACACCTACCCACTATGTATGACCGATAGGGCTAGGGGCTGGGTTAACTCGGTCAACAATTGACCAGTCAACCAATAAATAGTATAAGTGGGTCCTACTTGACATTGAAACAGACTTTTAATTAGGCTTTTTTTTGAGAAAAAAAGATAGGCCCACATGACATAGACTACATCTAGACCAAACCAATCAATTTAGTTAACTTAGGGGGATTAGCACTAGGGAAGTGTTTAGGAACGGCGTGCCGGCCGAACCGTTCCGCCGGTCCCGCGCGGGCCACTCGATCGAAGCGAGGCGAAGCGCATCGTACGCCTCGCGCTCCTCCCGATCCCCTTCTTCCTCCTTCAAATCCCGCCCCCGGCTAGCCCTAACCCCGCGCAGGTCACCTCCATCCTTCAGATCCCCTTCTTTCCCGCTGGCCACCCTCCCCCCCACCCCCCACCCCCGGCTGCAGGTTCCTTCCGCGCCCGGCCAGCCGGAGTTGGAAGCCGCCATGGATTATACCACCCGCGAGCTGCTGTTCGTACGACCGTTCATACGAAAAGCTTCAGCCGGACACCATGCACTAAAAAAAGCTACAACCGTTTATATGAAAAGCTGCAAACATAGTTTGAAAAGCTGCAAGCGACGGAATAGAGAAGTTTCATCGGACCACCATGAAACAAAAAATCCACACCCGTCATTTTTTGAGAAAGCTTCAACCGTTGAATTGAAAAGCTTCAACCGGTTTTATAAAAAGCTTCAACCATAGTTTGAAAAGCTGCAAACGACGGAATAGAGAAGTTTCAACGGACCACTATGAAACAAAAATCCACACCCGTCATTTTTTGTGAAAGCTTCAACCGTTGAATTGAAAAGCTTCAACCGATTTTATAAAAAGCTTCAACTGGCTTTATAGGATGCTTCAACTCGCGAGTACACAACAAAAAAGTCGCAACCGTTGACGTGAAAAGCTTCAACCATATTTTTAAAAAGCTTCAACCCGGCGACAAAAAGCTGGACTGGCACCTCACCATTGATGCAATGGCTTCACGACGGAGCTGCAGCGGCGACGAACTCGAGGGACCGGCGGTGAACTACGTACTGGCGGCTTCGCGCGGAGACGTGGCCATCAGCGGTGAGCGGCATTGCTACAAGCTGGACGGGGCGGCACTCCTTCGTCGGAGCTGCGACCTTTGCCGGCAGGAGCTGCATCCGACGGAGCTGGCGAGAGCCACGGCGGAGCGGGGGCGGGCCATGCGGGCAACGGTGACGCTGGAGAGGAGCCGGCAGCCTGGAGGGCGCGCAGGCCCGAGGGCGGCGCTCGCGCTGCCGCGGAAGGAAAGGGATAGGAGGAAGACAACGGCCCCAGATCGGACGGCTAGGGCTCGCGCATCGGACGATTGGTGCTGGACCGGCCCAACAGTTGGGCCGGCGCACCGGCGCAGATCAGCGCCCTTAGCACTAATGGGGATTAGTTTCCTAATCTCAACAGGGGTAGGCGGCTACACACACGAACACACACCACACACAGAACGCACGCACACACGCGCAGGGAGCCGACGGTGCCATCGGCCATGGCCATGGCCAAGGCCAGCAGCCCCGGCGGGCGCGGGGCTGCAGGCGTGGCCAGGGAGCGGAGCTCCAGGCGCCGCGGCGCTGCGGACGGGAGCCGGCGAGCGGCGGGCGCAGCGGCAGCGGTGGGCGCCGGCGACTGCAGCAGGGGCGGCGAGCAGTTGGGTCGTGGCTAGGCGCGCGGGCGAGAGAGGCGCCGGCGCAGGGCGGGCGCGGGCTAGGCGCGCAGGGGAGCACGACCATGGGTGCGGCGAGCGTGTACGGGGCCGAACCCGGTGCGGTTGCGGCAGGGCTTCGGCCACGGCGGGCGCGAGCTCGCGGGGTGACTCTACGGCGACAGATCGACGGGGGCAAGGCCGGGAGTCGGAGGAGGAGCTCACAGGGGGGTTCATAGGAACTCAGGGGAGCCGGAGGTAGTTGGAGTCGAGGGGATCGACGACGAGGCAGAGGCGATATCCGTCGAAGGGGATTGACGTGGACGACGACGGTGTTGCCCCCGGCTCCGATCCAGGGGCGTAGATGATGAAGACGATGGCTGCGGCTCTTCGGGACAACTCCACAGGCGTTGGGGAGCTCGTAGGCCGCAGGAACGGCGGCGACGGCGCAGTCACCGCTCGAGCTCTTGTGTCGTTTTCGAGCATACGAGGAGAGGCACGATGGGGGAAAGAGAGGGGATCGGTCGAGAGCGGACTAGGGTTCGCGTTGGTGCAGTTATAAGTCGAGGGAGTCGACGTGGAGGTCATCCATGGCCATGGCAGCCGTGGATGTGCGACACGCACGGCTCCTGCCTCCTGTACCTGAGGATGGAAGGAGAAGGCCCATTGAGTGGGCTGGGCCGCACTGTAGAACCAGGCTTAAAGTAAACAGTAGATTTTGTGTATTTTCCCTTTCTTTTCTGTAAATCAAACAACTATAGATTCACAATTATTTGGGCTACCAAATGATTTTTGCAAAGTGTGAAACTTGGCACATAATTCAAGCACGATATTACCAGGTTGCACAAAAAGTTTGGGGCCTTTTGGAGTTGTCTAACCATTTTTAGAAATTGAAAAGGACAATTTTAAATGCCGCTGGACCACTAAATAATTTCAGGGGCACTTTGGGAATCCAAAAGAGGTTGGTTCCAACATGAAAAATATCCAAGAATTGTTTGCCACACTTTGAACATTTTAGTTTTCATGTTTGACAAATTTGAATTTTGACTATATATTTGAATTTGAGTTTGAACAGTGATTTGGATCAAGTGAAGATCAGCAACAGTAACATGGTGACATGGCACCATTAACAGGGGATTACTGTAGCATGACACCGGGGGTGTTACAAACACCCCATTGTCACCACCGGTATCCCACACAAGACATACATCAAGTGTTCTCAAATCTATAATAGTATTCAATCCGATAATAGTGAAACCTCAAAGGTAAAACTCAATTCATCACAAGAAGATAGAGGGGGAGAAACACCATATGATCCAACTATAGTAACAAAGCTCGCGGTACATCAAGATCGTGCCAAATCAAGAACATGAGAGAGAGAGAGAGATCAAACGCATAGCTACTAGTACATCCCTCAGCCCCGAGGGTGAACTACTCCCTCCCCATCATGGAGAGCACCGGGATTATGAAGATGGCCTCCGGTGATGCTTTCCCCCACCGGAAGGGTGCCAGAACGGGCTCCCGGTTGGTTTTTTATGCCTATAGAGGCTTGCAGCGGCGGAACTCCCGATCTAAGTTTCTTTCTGGGGTTTTTGGTATTTATAGGAATTTTTGGCGTCAGTATCACGTCTAGGGGGTCCACGAGGCAGCGGCAAGACAGGGGGCGCGCCCTCCACCCTTCTCGTCACCTCGGGACTCTTTTGGCCCAACTCCGGTGCTTTGGGGGTCTCTTTTGGTTCATAAAAATCACCGTAAATTTTCAGCCCATTCCGAGAACTTTTATTTCTGCACAAAAAATGACACCATGGTAATTCTGCTGAAAACAACATCAGTGCGGGTTAGTTCTAATCGAATCGTACCAAAATCATATAAAATTGTTGTAAACATGGCATGAATACTTCACAACCCCTTCTATCACGAGGCGAGTGTCGGTGTAAAAACCGGTGGATCTTGGGTAGGGGGTCCTGAGCTGTGGATCTTGGATCAATGGGGAACAAGAGACGAAAGAGACGATGTTTACCCAGGTTCGGGCCTCTCAAAGAGGTAAAACACTGTGTCTTGCTTGATTATATTGAAGTGTGTATGATGGTTACAGAGTCGACCAACCACGAGATCAGGGAGCTGACGGTGAGGAGGATGATGCTTCTTCTTCTAGCCTCTACGAACTAAACCCTCTGGTTTATATAGACACCAGGGGTACTAGGGTTACAAATGGTTGGTTACAACAAGGGGATAAACATGTCGATTCTTCCATCTTGACTTGGAGGACACACCAAGGCTTCGAAGGTTTCCTGTCCGGATACGGAGTAGCCTTATAGCTCGGGCTTATAGCGGTCGCAGAGCAGCCCACCTATCCGGCCCACAAGAAATAGGCCGGCAGCCCGAGGACCCCTTAGTCCAGGACTCCCTTAGTAGCCCCCGAACTAGTCTTCGGAGACGAGGCACGTGCGGGAATTGTCAGCTCCGTACACCAGTTCCTTCCTCATGTTCACGCCAGGTAAGCAGTCTTCCTCAGCAAAACCTTCAAGGGTCATTCCACCAAGCTCGACCATGTGTAATTTGGATTATGTCCTGATTCCAGATTGTGAATATTACTTAGCCTCGAAGGCCAACCGATCAAGTGTGAATAGTGCCCTCGCCTGACAACTTGTGAAAGGTCGCAGCCGGCCACAAACACTGAACCGTTGTGAAACTTGATTCGTGGCTCGAGGCAGCTGCTCCATTGGTATGCCCCATCAATATGGAGATCATGCCTGATACGTCTCCAACGTATCTATAATTTTTGATTGCTCCATGCTATATTATCTTCTGTTTTGGACATTATCGGGCTTTATTATACACTTTTATATTATTTTTGGGACTAACCTACTAACCGGAGGCCCAGCCCAAAATTGTTGTTTTTTTGCCTATTTTAGGGTTTCGAAGAAAAGGAATATCAAACGGAGTCCAAACGGAATGAAACCTTCAGGAACATGATTTTGGGAACGAACAAGATCCAGGAGACTTGGACCCTACGTCAAGCAACCAACACGGAAGCCACGAGGTAGGAGGGCGCG
>NC_057803.1:167766950-167805212 GCF_018294505.1 Triticum aestivum | reverse complement strand
TATATATACCTACGTACCCCCAAACGATCAAATACGGAGCCAAAACCCTAATTCCACCGTCGTAACTTTCTGTATCCACGAGATCCCATATTGGGGCCTGTTCCGGAGCTCCGCCGGAGGGGGCATCGACCATGGAGGGCTTCTACATCAACACCATAGCCTCTCCGATGAAGTGTGAGCGGTTTACCTCAGACCTTCGGGTTCATAGTTATTAGCTAGATGGCTTCTTCTCTCTTTTTGGATCTCAATACAAAGTTCTCCCCCTGTCTTGTGGAGATATATTCGATGTAATCTTCTTTTACGGTGTGTTTGTTGAGGCCGATGAATTGTGTGTTTATGATCAATTTTATCTATGAACAATATTTGAATATTCTCTGAATTCTTTTATGTATGATTGGTTATCTTTGCAAGTCTCTTCGAATTATCAGTTTGGTTTGGCCTACTAGATTGATCTTTCTTGCAATGGGAGAAGTGCTTAGCTTTGGGTTCAATCTTGCAGTGTCCTTTCCCAGTGACAGTAGGGGTAGCAAGGCACGTATTGTATTGTTGCCATCGAGGATAATGAGATGGGGTTTTTATCATATTGCATGAATTTATCCCTCTACATCATGTCATCTTGCTTAAAGTGTTACTCTGTCCTTATGAACTTAATACTCTATGCATGTTGGACAGCGGTCGATGTGTGGAGTAATAGTAGTAGATGCAGGCAGGAGTCGGTCTACTTGTCTCGGACGTGATGCCTATATACATGATCATACCTAGATATTCTCATAACTATGCTCAATTCTGTCAATTGCTCAACAGTAATTTGTTCACCCACCGTAAAATACTTATGCTCTTGAGAGAAGCCACTAGTGAAACCTATGGCCCCTGGGTCTATCTTCCATCATATTAATCTTCCAACACTTAGTTATTTTCGTTGCCTTTTATTTTACTTTGCATATTTATCATAAAAATACCAAAAATATTATCTTATCATATCTATTAGATCTCACTCTCGTAAGTGATCGTGTAGGGATTGACAACCCCTTATCGCGTTGGTTGCGAGGATTTATTTGTTTTGTGTAGGTGCGAGGGACTCACGCGTAGCCTCCTATTGGATTGATACCTTGGTTCTCAAAAACTGAGGGAAATACTTACGCTACTTTGCTGCATCACCCTTTCCTCTTCAAGGGAAAACCAACGCAGTGCTCAAGAGGTAGTAGTGCCCCATTTTTAATGGATATGATCAATGATTTCGGTTATCCCACTCGCACATAACGGCATGATTATATCGGGAAGCGGCGCGGCCTGTGGCGCAGTAAAGGGACTCTTGGTATTACAACAGCTTATAAAAGGAAAACAACCACTATTTTCTGTGCACGCTTTCCTCTTCCTCCCACGCCATTGCTTTCCCAATCTATTGAGCTCGAGCGCCCTGCTCCATCCTCCTAGCTAGCTCTTCAACCCGGCCAAGGCTGGATCTGGTTCGAAAGGCAAGTGGGAGGCTTCCAGCATCACCAACGACGGCGTCAAGGAGCTAAAGCATGTCCAGTACCTTACGGCCAATGTCACTCATTGGGCTCCGGAGGAGGGCCAGGTCATCCGTATGCCCTAGCCATGCGAGGGGGTGGTGTTTGTCCCCCACTCCATTCGGGGGTTGGGCTTCCCGCTCCACCCCTTCGTCAGAGGGTTGATGTTCTTCTATGGGTTGGACTTTCACGATCTCGACCCAAACTCATTCCTGCATATGTGTCCTTCATAGTAATCTGTGAGGCCTTTCTATAGGTCCAGCCACACTTCGTCTTCTGGCTAAAGGTCTTCAATGTCAAGCCGAAGATAGTCAACGGCCAGCAGGCAAACTGGGGGGGGGGGGCGATAACCAGCAAGCTTCCCTGGGTCGAGTGGCCGGAGGGTACCTTCATTGATACTATCAAGATCTAGCAAAAATAGTGGTTCTATATCACCAAACCACGCGGCACGAGCTTGGCGGTGGCCCCAGATTCAGATCTAGACCTCCCACGAGGCTAACCTCGTGGACCAAGAAGGGCCTCGATTGGGGTCACCTGCGAAGGTAGAGTCGCTGCAGAAATGCGTCTCCAAGATGATAAAGGCGAAGCCGAGTTGAACAATGTGGTCCAGGTGATGCTTCGCTGCCATCTCCTACCTTGTCAACACCGAGCCGCCCCAATGTGGTCCTACAAGCCCAAAGACCCTACCACCATGCTTCGCTTCTATGGCACCACCCATGAAAAGTTGTGGAAGGTGTTGCTCAAACCCCAAAAGGAATGGCTGGACAAGAAAGAAGATATCAGCCTCGATGCCGCACAGCCTCCTCGGGAGGTTTCTGTCCTTTATGTTCAGATTTTTTCCTTTTAACAACGAACTTGACTCCTTTCTTCCCCGCATTCATAGAGCTGGCTAGAGAAAGCTATGAATATCGACTGCCCGGCCCCGCTGCCCGAGGGCCCTAGGATGGCCCTACTGGAGGAGATGTTGATTGTGGTGCCATACAAGGTGCCGGACAAGAAGGAGAAGAAGAAGAGCGAGAAGAGGGAGGCCTGAGAAGGCCTCTGCCCAAGGGGGCCTCCGTACAGCAAGTCGAGGGAAACCCATGCCCCCTTTGCTCATGAGGGGGACCAGGAAGAGGACGGGGAGGAGAGAGTCTCCTCCCAAACAAAGTAGAGGGCAGCGTCAGACGACGCAGAGGAGGATGTGCCTCCTCCTGTCCTGAAGAAGCAATGCAGGGCCAAAGTGGTCCCGTCCGATGATAGCTCGGAGTCCACTGAAGAATCCGAGACTTCCGAAGAGGTTCCCCGAAGGAACCCAGGGTCAAGCCCCCTGCCCAAAGGCATGAATCCGACGATTCTCTGGGCGTTTGCTTATGGTTTATTAATAATCATACGCATGTCTTTCATATTGCAGCCCATCGCGTGACCTCCCCACTGATCAGGTCTCAGAGGGGAACTCTTCGCCAGACGAGCTAGCGGAGAGTGGGGCCGTGTCGTGCTCTACGCCTCCTCCGGTCATCAAGTAGACCGGGGAGGTGTTGTCCCGAAGACCCCTCCCGGTCCGAACATGAAGGGCGGGGGTGAAGATGTCATGGCCGAGGCTAATACCTCGGTCGCTGAAGACCAGGAGGGGGGTCCCTCCTAGTGAAAAAAGAGGGGGAGCTAGGTTGAAAGACATAAGAAAAGTGTTACGATGGACAATAGGTACATGCAAGCACTCCGATTGAAATGAGATGTACAGGAACGATAAGGATCAATTATGACAACACTCCGGTTGGACATGGAAGGTAAAGAATATAAACTTTGTGAAACGAAAGCACTTGGATGAGACTCCGGTTAGAAGAGGAAAGATAAAAATGACACTCCGGTTAAAACAAGATAGAGAAGGAAAAAGAATGATATAATTTGGGCAGAATTCTGACTGAAAAGAAAAGGGATTGAATAAGAACTTGACAAGAAGAGAGTATGCTTGATGAAATCAACAACACACTGTCTTCGAAACTATTGAAAGAATGGCACAAGGGGGTAAGAAAGATCTCAGACAGCACTCCGGTTGAGAAGGGAGTCAAAATTTCATAAGATGAGAGAGCTCGAATGAAAACAGGACACTCCGGTAACAAAAGGATAACGAAAAGAAAGAGAAGTTGAGAATATAAGGTGAAGCCTTGCGATGATTTAGATGGAGCTTCGCGACGACATAATGCAGAAAAAAAAACTTGGAACTCCGGAAAAGAAAAGATGAAACAACCGAAATCAAGAATTTTGATGAACCTCCGGAATAAGGAATTAAATCACTTGGATGAAACAATAATAAGAATTACATTATGCTTATCCTTCACCAATTCAAATTGATGACAAGCAATGGATTTTGGCATACTACTTATTCTCGTAGAAAGGATTAAGAGAGATATAGCGCAAACTTGGGAAGGTCTTCGACGAATCCACCGGTAGGATTGAAAACAGCAAATGAATTGATATGATAACAAGGTAAGAAGAATATTGAATGAACCACCGAAAGAATTGAACGTGAACGAAGAGAAGATAAAGAAACACTGGGAAGAATTAGCAAATGAATGAAGAAGCTTGAGAGAATTTAGATACAAGTGAACGAAGGGATCACAAACTGATTAGAGAATATTGAATGATGCACCGGTAAGATTAGGAGGATGAGAGCTGAAAGCTAGAATGAATAAGTCTTCTGAAATGATGGGCTCCGGATAATCAAACTGAAAATACCCTTGAATATCTCCTGATGGGTGAAAAGGATTCTCACAATCAAAAATAATTATGAGAGGTTGGCAACAAGCTAGCACCATGAATCTTGAAGAGAATGGAGCAAGATTAAAGAGAAACTCTTCTTCGGTCTTCAATATCTGAGAACGATGATGAGAAACACCACCAAATTGTTGAGATACTCCGGGATGAAAAATGGAAAGGTTGAACCAACGATGGAAGAATTATGAAAGATCTAGGAGAAGGCATTTGACTGATGATAATTCATTCTTACGTCAAACTTCGAAATAAATTTTAGAATAGCCCCGGTAAAATTAGAAGAGTCAGGTAAGATCCTGGGAAAAGACCTGTGGGTTAGGGCCCACTCAAAGAAACACCGTTGAAAAGGTCACTTGGAAGATAGATTGCACCGGTTGAATTAAAAGACTTGAATGAGAGAACATTCTCGAAAGATCTTGAACGAATGCAGAGTGGAAACATGAATCTTCGAGATATCTTGAGCACTCCGGAACAATTGAATAGCGAGAAATGACTGAATATAGGGTGCACCGGCATGAGAAGGCATTTGAAATAAGGAAAAGAATATGATCAAACACCGAAAGCTTGAATTGAATCCACCAAAGAAGATAAAAGAACAAGGAATAATAAACTAGAAGCTTCGTTAGCATCTTCTTGCGAATTACCAGATAAGAACATTGAAGGAAAAGAATGGAAAGACTTCACAATAATAAAAGGATACTTGAATAAGAAATCTGGGTCCTTGAAGAAAATTAAAGGGAGGGAGGGTGGGAAAAGGAAAGACAACTTGGAGACGGATGAAACAAACACCGTTGAGAAGAACTGATACTAAATCTTGCGGATGTTGAAAATGGACGGATCCGCTTGAAGAGAAGCACACCGGTTGAAAAGGTTTGACATGGCAATCTCGATTATCAAGAAGGATTAGTATCCACATCGGACATGAGAACACCACTTAGACAAGGGATGGAATCAACATTTGACTTCGAAGCAACTCGAATACCACAACTCAAAACAAAACAAAGGATTGGCTTGTGGAATAAGCCGGAACAAACATATGATAGAGATTTCATCCGAAGTTTTCGTGGTGGGGCCTACACGGGCTCGATCATACAGCACCATCATGTACAAGGCAGTGCACATACATACGAAGCGTCCCCGAGTCGGCATAGCCAAGGACTCTTTAATACACAACGAGACCACTGTAAAACCAACCGTGAATAGGCGGACCACTAGACGTCGAACCCCAATTTCATATCATACATCTATCGGAAAGATATCCTAAGAGCTACTTGAATTCCTACTTATAAACTCCCGAAACTTTCAGGTTATGCAATCAGGTGTTGGGGATACAGGGGAAGCATAATATCTCACCCAAAACTAGCAAATCCTACATCCAGCTGTATCCATCCTTCAACACATAACCAAGAAACCTTCGGAAATCATCTACCTCAACCTTCAAAAAGCATCCATTATACGAGTTATGGCAATACTCCCGAACTCCCGCCCCAGTACTGGGTGGCGTCGAGATTATCTCACCAACAACTACATAAAAGATATTTTTGATGTCGGCGAAACTAAACTCAGGTATTCCAGAACTGCAATGATAAAATTGTGACGACAACACCTCGGAGCTCAACTCCCCGGGACACTGCCACAACCCCTAAATGACAGGAGGCACCAAGAACAATGTTCTCGTCACAAATCCATCAGAACGATTCCAAGATACCCGTGTGATCCTAAATTTTTTTTAGTGAAATTTGAGAAGAGAAGAGTCAAAACTCTACGTCAGGCTGCCTTACCAGAGCGATGAAGGGACTGGGGAGTAAAAAGAATTCCTAAACTCTTTGATATATAATTCCTAAATGACTCAAAACATTTTTCTAGACTCAACTCGTCCGCTAATTCGATCAAGCAGTGGGGGCTCCTAAGGTCGGGGAAGGCTCTGATTAGCAACTTGTAACGCCCTCGATGCGGCTATATCTCCCACGTGTCGAATCACGACTTAGAGGCATAACCGCATTGAAAGCAATGTCACAAGTGAGGTAATCTTCACACAACCCATGTAATACATAAGGGAAAAGAGTTACATAGTTGTCTTACAATCGCCACTTCACACAAATACAAGAATAAAGCATTACATCAACCAGATACAATCAAGGTCCGACTACGGAACCCAAAATAAAAGAAGACTACCCCAAAAGCTACACAGATCCCCGATCGTCCCGACTGGGCTCCGCTACTGATCAACTAGTATGAAACAACATAAAGGACAAGATCTTCAACGAGCTCCTCCTTGAGCTTGGTTGCCTCACCTGCTCGGTTCAACGGCACCTGCAAGCTGGTTTTGGAAGTATTTGTGAGTCACGGGGACTCAGCAATCTCACACCCTTGCGATCAAGACTATTTAAGCTTATAGGTAAGGTAAAAGGTATGAGGTGGAGCTGCAGCAAGCGACTAGCATATATGGTGGCTAACATACGCAAATGAGAGCGAGAAGAGAAGGCAAAGCACGATCGTGAAACTATGATCAAGAAGTGATCCTAGAACAACCTACGCCAAGCATAACTCCAACACCTGTTCACTTCCTGGACTCCGCCGGAAAGAGACCATCACGGTTACACACGCGGTTGATGTATTTTAATTAAGGTCAACTTCAGGTTTTCTACAACCAGACATTAACAAATTCCCATCTGCCCATAACCGCGGGCACGGCTTTCGAAAGTTCAAATCCCTGCAGGGGTGTCCCAACTTAGCCCATCACAAGCTCTCACGGTCAACGAAGGATATTCCTTCTAGCGGGAAGACCCGATCAGACTCGGAATCCCGGTTACAAGACATTTCGACAAGGTAAAACAAGACCAGCAACACCGCTCGAATGTGCCGACAAATCCCGATAGGAGCTGCACATATCTTGTTCTCAAGGCACACTCAGATTGTCCAAACTTCCGGTAGGCCAGCCCAGTGTTGCCCCTGGTGGCCACCGGCGGCTGACAGTTTGGACCAACACTCAGAGGAGCACTGGCCTAGGGGGGTTAAAATAATGATGACCCTTGAGTCTGCAGAACCCAAGGGAAAGAAAAGGCTAGGTGGCAAATGGTAAAACCAAGGTTGGGCATTTCTGGAGGAGTTTTATTCAAGGCGAACTGTCAAGGGGTTCCCATTATAGCCCAACCGCGTAAGGAACGCAAAATTCGGGAACATAACGCCGATATGACGGAAACTAGGGCGGCAAGAGTGGAACAAAACACCAGGCATAAGTCCGAGCCTTCCACCCTTTACCAAGTATATAGATGCATTAATTAAATAGGAGATATTGTGATATCCCAACAAGTAAACATGTTCCAACAAGGAACAACATCTCCATGTTCCAACAAGGAACAAACTTCAATCTTCACCTGCAACTAACAACGCTATAAGAGGGGCTGAGCAAAGTGGTAACATAGCCAAACAATGGTTTGCTAGGACAAGGTGGGTTAGAGGCTTGGTTTAGCAATGTGGGAGGCATGATAAGCAAGTGGTAGGTATCGCAGCATAGGCATAGCAAAAGAGCGAGAAACTAGCAAGCAAAGATAGAAGTGATTTCGAGGGTATGGTCATCTTGCCTGAAATCCCGCAAGGAAGAAGAACGAGTCCATGAAGAAGACAAACGGGCATAGTCGAACGGGTCCTCACCAACGCGACGTTATCGGAACCAACCCGAAGAAGCAACACCGGAAAGAAGCACACAACATAGTAAACAACCAACACACGAACATGGTATGATGCACAATCAAGTATGATGCAAGTCCGGTTTAATGATACATGGCATAGCAAAGTGCACAAACAAACCTACAAATTAAGTGGAGCTCAACATGCAACGAGTTGCATATTGACAAAGCACCACAACAAGTTATTTAGTTCGATCTTGTTTATGTACTCAACAATATTAAATGTTGGTTAGCATGGCAAGGGGCGAAGCAAAGAAAACTACCTATCTAGTCAAGTTTAAATGAGGCCGGAAACAACAACAACAATTCCGGAAAAACCCCATATGCAAATATTAGCGTTGGTACTGTTCTGCCCTAAACCATATATTATAGTTGTTAAACATGCAAAGTGATGCTCCCATGTTAATCTATGCATTTTTCCACCCCATTTACATATAAAGTTTAGTAAATTTGGAGCTATGGTTACTTAGTTATGAAATAAATCATTTTAACATGCTATTTATGCAAGATAAAAGCAAACAGCAAGTCAAACATTTTTAACATGGGTGAAAGTTGGATATTATGAAACTAGATGAATTTCTAAGAACTTTTCATATATAAATTATTTACATATGATGCATGATTAATAAGTTATTATATGCATGACAAAGAGGGTTTTTCTGCAAAACAGTAAATCCTGGGATAATTGATTAAATCCGTCCAGAGGAAAAAACACTATAGGGCCGAATCTGCTGAACTGGGCTAACAGAGAGGAGGGGCTGCGGGGAGCTCACCCATGGGCCAAGGCCCGGTCGGTGGGAGGCAAGGCTGGCAGGCTTCGGCTGGGCCTTGCAGCCGCGGCAGCCCACGCGGGCGAGCATAGGAGGCTCGCGCGGGTGTCTTGGAGCAGGTCCACGCTCGGATGTGGACGAGCGCACGAGGTCAACGCGGGGAAGCGGAACTTGGCATTGGTCGTCGTCCTCGCGTGCTCGCACGCAGAAGCTGGGGAATGGCGCGCCAGTCGCCAGCGCCATGTAGAGGAGGCAGCAGGCGGCGAGGAGGACCGGTCTCGACGGAATGTTGGCGGAGATCGCCGGATTTGAATGAAGACGGCGGCTGGCCTGGCGGACTAGCGCGGTGGAGCTGCTCGGCCTCGAGGCGCTGCTAGATGTGGCCGACGCGTTGCGGGGAAAATAGAGGCCGGCGGGAGAGGTTCAAGGCGGTAGCGTCATGGAGGAAGACCGGCGGGGACTTGAAGCGGGGCTCCGGCAGCTCGGCGTGGTTCAGCAAGTCGAGGACGCTGGCTTTGGCTGCGGGACACCGGTTCCCGATGACCACGAGGCGAACTGGAGCTCGAGGAGGCATCCATGGCGTTCGAGTGACGATGGAGACTGCGGGGGAGCACGAGACGAGGAGGTCCCTGGCGTCGCTCGTGGCGGCGGCCATCCATGGTGGAGGGGCTCCTCCTGTAGGCAAACAGAGAGGGACGGAGTCGGGTGAGAGAAGATGAGAGGGATCGAGAGAAGGGAAGGGGCGAGGCTGGGCACGGCGGCTACCTGCTGGTCTGGTGGTGCTCCGATGAAGATGGAGGCGACGGGGTCAGGTGAAGGCGCGCACGGGAGGAGCTCATGCTCCTAGACGAGAGGAGGCTCGGGCGATGGGCAGAGGAGGCTGTGGATTGGGCAGCGGCAAAAATCAAGGGAGGTGGTCGGAGAGAATTCGAATTGGGTAGGAGATCGAGAGGTGGAGGCTCGGGCGCTGGTTGGAGGGAGATGGATCTGGGAGGATCCCAATGAAGATGCGAGAGACTGGCGGCAGAGGAGGGATTGGATGGATGGGACTGACTTGGCTAGGGTTTGACTGTTTATCTCTACTCCTAATGGACGAATTGGTTGAATAGTCCCCCCCACTTTCAACCGGTTTATTTTCAACCGGTTTATTTTCAACCGGTTTTTCTTCGTCCCACCTCCCACCAGCCCCTCCCACCGGTTTTTCTCTTTTCTCGTCTGACCGGCAATACCCAACGTATTTATGGTAATCAATCATAATTAATCCACATATAGTAATAAATCAATCCAGGTATGGTAAGGTCATAACTCAGGAAATTTTGAATATGGTAATTATATGGTAATAAATTTAAATTACCCAAAAGGCTATCAATCCAGGTATGGTAAGGCCATAACTCGGAAAATATCGAATATGGTAATAAATTTAAATTACCACCAAGTATGGTAAGGCTATCCACGTATAGTAATAAATCATATAGTAATAAATCATAATTAATCCACGTATAGTAATAAATCAATCCAGGTATGGTAAGGTCATAACTCAGGAAATTTTGAATATGGTAATTATATGGTAATAAATTTAAATTACCCCAAAGGCTATCAATCCAGGTATGGTAAGGCCATAACTCGGGAAATATCGAATATGGTAATAAATTTAAATTACCACCAGGTATGGTAAGGCTATCCACATATAGTAATAAATCATATAGTAATAAATCATAATTAATCCACGTATAGTAATAAATCAATCCAGGTATGGTAAGGTCATAACTCAGGAAATTTTGAATATGGTAATTATATGGTAATAAATTTAAATTACCCCAAAGGCTATCAATCCAGGTATGGTAAGGCCATAACTCGGGAAATATCAAATATGGTAATAAATTTAAATTACCACCAGGTATGGTAAGGCTATCGATCCAGGTATGGCACGCCCTCACCTGATCACCTATCACAATCTCCAGCCCCACGCACGCACCAAAGAACCCACCCGGCACCAAACGCAGCTCCCCTCGATCCCCTCGAGTAAACGCCGCCGCCGTCGTGTGATCTTCCTGACACAGACGCCATCGCCGCCTCCTTCCCACCTACGGCATCCCCCACGTCCATGGTGACGGCGCTCGCGTCCTACACTGACCCTCCGCCTCATATAGGTTGGTCGTTGATGGAGTGGGATGTGCCGCTGCGGTTTGGGGAGGCGCAATGACGATCTGGTTGGGATCTCAGTGTGGAATCGTTCTCTGCGATGAAGGATGGCGCTGCCTCCCTGGCAAATGGGATCGGAGGAAGGGGCTCTACGTCGTGAATGTCGGCGAGGCAGCGGCCGAAGGCGAGCCCGACGGTGAGCAGGGGTGTTCGTCCCATGAAATAGGCGGCCACGGAGGGCGGATCTGAGGCCACCCCCATCGCCGGTGGCCCTTCCTCCCATCGATCATCGCCTCCATTCTCTCTCTCCTCTAAATCTTTGTCGCCCCTGCCTGATTCTGGCCGACGCCATCCGGCTCTCGCATCGACCACCACCAGCACGGCTACGGACGAGGCGCAACCGCAGACGCCGCCGCCGCCATCCTCATCCACCTCCTCCACCATCCTTCCCAGCCGTCGTCGGGGGCACCCGCCATCTACGCTCTAGCCCACCCGCTCCCGCCTATCCCCTCCCCCTGCCTGCCAGCCCCGTGATCCATCGCACAGATGGCAGGCACTACAGCGACCTCCTCCCCAGCGGATCCGGCCTCCTCCGATGGAGATCCATCCTGGGCACCGCCTTATTCTCATGCGTGCACGTCTATATCAACGTCTCATTCCACCTCGCCTGAGCCTTTACCTTCCCACCTCTGCTTCAGATCCACATCACTTTGCAAGGTATGTGCTTGATTGTTCCGAACTGGATCGATGGATTGTGCAAGGTACTTTGGGTGTCGTCATTGACGGCAATTGTCACGCCATGCTACCATCGGAGGGGTCCCTCATCGATGATTAGGGTCTTCCGAACTGCACGAGCTCCATTGAGAAGGATGTTTTTAATTCTGGTTTTGCCTACATGCTTTCTTTGCCTGTATCTACTTAGCTAATGTCTTCTTATAGATAGTAGCTGCTGAAGTGGTGATCAAAGTTGTTCACTATAAGGAAACAACCATGATAACAAAAGTGTATATTCCCTGACCTTTGACCTAAAGTACTTTTTTTTCATTAGAAACTTGCAACAGCCAGGCATTGAAGTTAGCAACAGCTTTGTACGTACTGAACTAATTTGCAGCAACACGTACTGAACTAAGTTAGGTTATGCTCATCGTTCCAACATGCTTAGTGATAACCACCTAGCAAGCTGATCAAACATGAAAAAATTGAAGTGCTACTGCTAATCGTACTATTCTGAATGTGAAAATCTATTTAATTGGCTCTTCTCTAATTGTACACTTGCATAAATCTCAGATCTTGCAAATTACAGTATAACCATAAAAGTCATGCTTTGACTCCTATAGGGCCTTTTGCACTTTAATATGACTAATAGTTTGCCTTAATATCACAGATTGTATTACTACCTTTCTAAGTGAATGACATTCAAGAAGGTCATTAAATAAAACCAAGAAATCCTTCTGGTATTGGAGTGTAGGAAAGTTGAGACTATAAAACCAAAAGGTTATATTTACGTTTATTAGAGAAGGTTCTTTACTTTTTATAGGAAAACACAAAATGTTGCGATGTAGAGTCTAGGTGGTGGACCTCCTTGATCCACTTGGTGGATGAGGGCGACTCCGGTCCTGGCACCCATAGTGCCAGTGATCCAAAAATCATAGGGCCTGGATATAGCTCTAGCAGACGTATGCGGCTTGCGCATCGAGCTTGGTCGTCTCGAGCATGGAGATAGGAGAGTTGTAGACCAAGAGCTGGTACAGAGATAGGCGAGTTGTAGACAAGAGCTGGTGGGCAGCAAGAAACACATGCACACCAAAGAACAAATCTGAGTCACATGCCTACTTCTATTGGTTTCTACAAAGAGCGGCTAGCTTAGATCTTAGACCAGTCGGTCACTGTCGAGGTCGCCAAGGTGATCTTACAGCACCGCCGTGGAGATTTCTCATGATTTTATGTAGGCAAGCCGCAAGCGGTGGTGGTGATTGGCTGGGTGGTGTCGCTGCCTTGGGAAGAGACGAAGTGATGGTAAAAGTAAGCAGGATCCGATGATTCTTCCGTGGGGATAGCCAAAGTCAGGATGTCGACTAGAGACTCGTCGCAGACTTGCAGTGAACCTGGATGCGGCGAGCCTGATTTGTGGATCGATGGCGGGTCTTGACTTTGTTAGGCTGGGATTGGATGGTTGCGGAGGGTGGTGTGCTTGGTTGGGTTCCCATGGAAGAATGTGGCCTCCTCGTGGATCTGGTCATGCCCATCCTAGAGAACATTGTGTCCCTAGCTCCCTAGAGGAGCAAGGACAATGCAAGCGGTAGCAGGGGGTAGGGGTAGATGTGGGGAGGGATGTCAGCAGCTGCTCGAGGTCATCATGATGAAACCCTTGACGTCCCATCTTTATCAATGGAAATGGAAGAGCACGAAGTCGAGATTGGATAGGAGTTTGAGTTTGAGTTCTTTTTGGCACCGATCGGTTCCCCACTTTAGAGATGTATTTTTTTTGCGTGCGAGCAAACAGTGGGTTGATTCTAAAAGGGATAGGCACTTTTCAACAGAAGTGCATGACGGACCAAAAATATGACCTCATTTTATTCGTTTGATAGATATCGTATTATTCGTTGTTGTTCGTTCGGTGAAATTTCCTAATATTTGATTGTTGTGTTTCTAATTAGAGCACCCCATAATCACCCAATATGAGGGGATGATAAATGAAAGATACTGATTATAAATTTTGAAGAGCCCGTGGCAACGCACGGGCGTTATACTAGTATAGGTAGGGGATTAGGTTAGGGGTATCTCGTCCCTCCGATTGAAAATGGACGGTCGAGAAAAATAGGTTGGGTAGCCCAAAGTGAAAAACGGAGACGTTTTGTAGATGTTCGGGGATGATCCGAATCCAACGGTGACGACTGTCCGGGTCGCATTGGGACAGCTTTCGGGCGCGCGCGCGAGGAGGGCCGCGAGCTGACGAGAGAGGTTAGGTTGGGTCTGGCGGATGAGAGGTAGTGCAAAAGGCAGAGGGCTGAGCAGAGAGAAGAGGAGAGGCCCGGCGACTATTTCCGGAGACCGAAAACGTCCAACGTTAGACTGGCTATACTGTCGCTATAGTTTAACGGTTGGGCTATCAAACAAACTCCGAATGCGATGAAACTTGAGAGGTGGTCTATCTACACTATAATAAGACCACACGTCAACTCTCATCCCATTCCGAGAACATTTTCTGGCCACTTATAAAATAATATTTCGGACATGCCGCGGGCGCGTGCAAGTGTGTCTGGGCTCAGAACGGACAACGGACGGAACGAGGAGACCGGGACGGATGCAAGTTTTGAAAACATGATGATGCAATGCGGATGATGACATGGCAAGATGCAACACGCAAGCAAATGACAAGGCAACAACAATGAAACATCAGAAGACACCTGGCGCAACGGTCTCGGGGCGTTACAGAGTCCAAACGCAGTGAAACTTTTTCAAGATTTTTTTGGACCAGAAGACATCCAGTGGGCCAAACAAGTACGAGAGGGGTGCCCCAAGGGGGAACAACTCACCTGGGCACACCTGGGGGCCCAGGCGCGCCCTGGTGGGTTGTGCCCACCTCGGTGGCTCCCGCACCGCCTCTTCACCCTATAAATTCCCAAACATTCCAAAAGCCATGGGGGTAGACCTAGATCGGAAGTTCCACCACCGCAAGCCTCTGTAGCCACAAAAAACCAATCTAGACCCCGTTCCGGCACCCTACGGGAGGGGGAAATCATCACCGGTGGCGATCTTCATCATCCCGGCAGCCACCATGATGAGGAGGGAGTAGTCCACCCTCGGGGCTGAGGGTTTGTAATCTCTCTCTCTCTCTATCTCTCTCGTGTTCTTGAGATGGCACGATCTTGATGTATCACGGGCTTTGTTAATATAGTTAGATCATATGGTGTTTTCCCCTCCCTATCTTGTTGTGATGAATTGAGTTTTCCCTTTGAGATTTCATTTTTATCAGATTGAATACTTTTATGGATTTGAGAGCACTTGATATATGTCTTGCATATGAATACCTGTGGTGACAATGGGATATTATATTAATTCACTTGAGATATGTTTTGGCACTCAACTCGTGGATTCTCGAGGGGACATTGGGGTAATCTATGCATAGGGGTTGATGCACGTTCTCATCTTTTGTTTCTCCGGTAGAAATCTTGGGGCACTCTTTGAGGTTCTTCGTGTTGGATTGAGTATTATGAATTCGAATTTTCTTTGGTGTTATTTTAGTACGAAATCTTGATAGATCGATTGGAAAGAATAACTTGGTGTTATTTTAGTATGAACTCTTGATAGATCGATCGGAAAGAATAAATTGGCGTTATTTTAGTACGAACTCTTGGATAGATCAATCGGAAAGAATAGCTAGATAAGAACTTTTGAGTGATTCTTCATTGCATTTTGAGGGATGGTTATATGATCCAATTATATGAGCATTGTTGAGAGATTGCACTAGCGAAAGTACGAACCCTAGGCCTTGTTTTCAAGCATTGTGATACCATTTGTGCTCACTTTTGTTACATGCTACCTTGATGTTTTTTATTGTCACTATCACAAAAGTCGATATCTACTATCAATACTACACATGTACCACCATCTCTTCGCCGAACTAGTGCACCTATACAATTTGTCATTGTATTTGGTGTGTTGGGGACATAAGAGAATTTTTATTATTTGGTTGCAGGGTTGTTTGAGAGAGACCATCTTCATCCTACACCTCCCACGGATTGATAAACCTTAGGTCAACCACTTGAGGGAAAATTGCTACTGTCCTACAAAATGAGTCTACAAGAACAAGTGGTGTAGTAGACATCAAGCTCTTTTCTAGCGCCGTTGCCGGGGAGGTGAGTGCTTGACGGTATATCTTTAGATATTGCAATTGAAAATTTTAGTTTCTTGTTTTATAACTAGTTTGGTTTATAAAAAGAAAACTACAAAAAATGGAATTCAGGTTGCATCATATTATTCATCTTTATAATGTCTTTCGTGAGAATGATGGAAAGGAAAATTGTGCTCAATTTATAGAAGAAAAAATATATTAAATGTTTGACAAAAAAGCTTGAATTATGAGCATGATTGCAATGTTGTTGGTACAAATTCTTTGAATATCCATGATGCTAATGATATGCAAAGCTACAAGCTTGGGGATGCTATATTTGATGAATATGATATTTTTAGTCCCCCAATATTTGATGTGCAAATTTGTTATAATGATTGCATGCCTCCTATTTATGATGATTATATTGATAAAAGTGGGGTTGCAAGAGTGTCAACTTCATGTAACGATGATCCCACTAGTTTGGAGGGTGTTGAATCTTACTGTGATAATTATGAAATTGGATTTGGAGAGGTCATGACTTTATTTAGTGATGAATCCACTATTTTGGAAGAGGTTTCAATTGATTATGAAAACCAAGTTTCTATCTATGTTGTTTATGGTGATGGCATGTATGCTATAAAGAATAATGATAACCATGACACATGTCATCATGGTTTTAATTTCAATCACATGATAGTTATTTTGTTGAGTTTGCTCCCACTACTATTGATGAAAATAAATTTGCTTATGTGGAGAGTAACAAAATTTATATGCTTTTGAATCATGAAAATAATGCTTTGTGTGATAGTTATATTGTTGAATTCATTCATGATGCTACTGAAATTTATTATGAGAGAGGAACACATGCTTTTACATATCTCAATAATATCAAGTTTCCTCTCTATGTGTTGAAAATCTTGAAGTTGTGCTTGTTTCGCCTTCCTATGCTAGTTGATTCTTGCTCCCATAAATTGTTTGCTCACAAAATCCCTATGCATAGAAAGTGGGTTAGACTTAAATGTGCTAGTCATGTGCTTCATTATGCTCTCTTTATATTTCAATTTTTTATATTTTATGCGAGCATCATTGAACTCATCATGCCTAGCTAAAAGGCATTAAATAAAAACGTTTGTTGGGAGACAACCCAACACTTTTACATAATGTTTTTGTGTGTTCACATGATTATGCTACTGTAGTAATCATCTTTATTGCTTTTTTCAATAAAGTGCCAAGTAAAACCTTTGGGATAGTGTGGATGATAGTTGACTTGAATCTGTGCAAAAACAAAAAAAATTGAGCTCAGTCCAGGAACTTTCAAAATTCATAGGAACGTTCTTTTGATCTAATTGTTTTGCAGGTGATAGATATACAAATTCCCTATGTTGTCCAAATTTTTCAGAATTTTTGGAGTAGCATAAGTATGGTTGTTTTCCAGATTACTACAGATTGTTCTGTTTTTGACGGATTCTGTTTTGAATGCATAGTTTGCTTGTTTCCTAGTTTCTATGGCTTATATTGCTCAATATAAATTGTAGAAATGATATGCTACAGTATTCATTGTGTGGAAACAATTATGAATCTTGTCTTTGACAGTACCAAAGTGAAATGGTTTGCTCTTTATCATACTTACTTATCGCACGAAGTTCCGTTAAGTTTTGTGTGATTGAAGTTTTCAAGTTTTGGGTGAGATATCGATATGCGGAGAATAAGGAGTGACAAGAACCTAATCGGGGATGCTCAAGGCACCCCAAGGTAATATTCAAGGAAGGTCCAAGCAACTAAGCTTGGGGATGTGATGTCTACTACACAACGTTCTTCTTGTAGACGTTGTTGGGCCTCCAAGTGTAGAGGTTTGTAGGACAGTAGCAAATTTCCCTCAAGTGGATGACCTAAGGTTTATCAATCCCTAGGAGGCGTAGGATGAAGATGGTCTCTCTCAAGCAACCCTGCAACCAAATAACAAAGAGTCACTTGTGTCCCCAACACACCCAATACAATGATAAATTGTCTAGGTGCACTAGTTCGGCGAAGAGATGGTGATACAAGTGGTATATGGATAGTAGATAAAGGTTTTTGTAATCTGAAAATATAAAAACAGCAAGGTAACTAATGATAAAAGTGAGCACAAACGGTATTGCAATGCGTTGAAACAAGGCCTAGGGTTCATACTTTCGCTAGTGCAAGTTCCCTCAACAATAATAACATAATTGGATCACATAACTATCCCTCAACATGCAACAAAGAGTCACTCAAAAGTCACTAATAGCGGCGAACAAATGAAGAGATTATGGTAGGGTACGAAACCACCTCAAAGTTATTCTTTCCAATCAATCCGTTGGGCTATTCCTATAAGTGTCACAAATAGCCCTAGAGTTCGTACTAGGATAACACCTTAAGACACAAATCAACCAAAACCCTAATGTCACCAAGATACTCCAATGTCACCTCAAGTATCCGTGGGTATGATTATACGATATGCATCACACAATCTTAGATTCATCTATTCAACCAACACAAAGAACTTCAAAGAGTGCCCCAAAGTTTCTACCGGAGAGTCAAGACGAAAACGTGTGCCAACCCCTATGCATAGGTTCATGGGCGGAACCCGCAAGTTGATCACCAAAACATACATCAAGTGTATCAATAGAATACCCCATTGTCACCACGGGTATCCCACGCAAGACATACATCAAGTGTTCTCAAATCCTTAAAGACTCAATCCGATAAGATAACTTCAAAGGGAAAACTCAATCCATTACAAGAGAGTAGAGGGGGAGAGACATCATAAGATCCAACTATAATAGCAAAGCTCGCGATACATCAAGATCATACCACCTCAAGAACACGAGAGAGAGAGATCAAACACATAGCTACTGGTACATACCCTCAGCCCCGAGGGAGAACTACTCCCTCCTCGTCATGGAGAGAACTGGGATGATGAAGATGGCCACTGGAGAGGGTTCCCCCCCTCCGGCAGGGTGCCGAACGGGTCCAGATTGGTTTTCGGTGGCTACGGAGGCTTCTGGCAGCGGAACTCCTGATCTATTCTGCTCCCCAAAGTTTTTAGGATTAATGGGTATATATGGGAGGAAGAAGTACGTCGGTGGACCTCCGGGCTATCCACGAGGCAGGCGGCGCGCCCAGGGGGGTGGGTGTGTCCCCCACCCTCGTGGGCAGCCTGGGACTCTCCCGGTCCATCTCCAATACTCCGTGGGCTTCTTCTAGTCCAAAAATAAGTTCCGTGAAGTTTTAGGTCAATTGGACTCCGTTTGATTTTCCTTTTCTACGATACTCTAAAACAAGGAAAAAACAGAAACTGGCACTGGGCTCTAGGTTAATAGGTTAGTCACAAAAATAATATAAAAGTGTATAATAAAGCCCATAAACATCCAAAACAGATAATATAATAGCATGGAACAATCAAAAATTATAGATACATTGGAGACGTATCAGCATCCCCAAGCTTAATTCCTGCTCGTCCTCGAGTAGGTAAATGATAAAAACAGAATTTTTGATGTGGAATGCTACCTAACATATTTCTCTAAGTAATTCTCTTCATTTTGGCATGAATGTTCAGATCCATAAGATTCAAGACAAAAGTTTAATATTGACATAAAAACAATAATACTTCAAGCATACTAACTAAGCAATCATGTCTTCTCAAAATAACATGGCTAAAGAAAGCTATCCCTACAAAATCATATAGTCTGGCTATGCTCCATCTTCACCACACAAAGTATTTAGCTCATGCACAACCCCGATCACAAGCCAAGCAATTGTTTCATACTTTTGATGTTCTCAAACTTTTTCAATCTTCACGCAATACATGAGCGTGAGCCATGGACATAGCACTATATGTGGAATAGAATGGTGGTTGTGGAGAAGACAAAAAGGGAGAAGATAGTCTCACATCAACTAGGCGTATCAACGGGCTATGGAGATTCCCATGAATAGATATCAATGTGAGTGAGTAGGGATTGCCATGCAACGGATGCACTAGAGCTATAAATGCACGAAAGCTCAACAAAAGAAACTATGTGGGTGTGCATCCAACTTTCTTGCTCATGAAGACCTAGGGCATTTGAGGAGGCCCATTGTTGGACTATACAAGCCAAGTCCTATAATGAAAATTTCCCACTAGTATATGAAAGTGACAAAACAAGAGACTCTCTATCATGAAGATCATGGTGCTACTTTGAAGCACAAGTGTGGAAAAAAGGATAGTAGCATTGTCCCTTTTATTTTATTTTTTATTTTTTTATTTGGCCTTTCCTTTTTTTATTTGGCCTTTCTTTTTTTATTTGGCCTTTCTCCCTTTTTGGCCTTTCTTTTTTTGGGACAATGCTCTATTAATGATGATCATCACACTTCTATTTATTTACAACTCAATGATTACTACTCGATACTAGAACAAAGTATGACTCTATATGAATGCCTCCGGCGGTGTACCGGGATGTGCAATGACTCATGAGTGACATGTATGAAAGAATTATGAACGGTGGCTTTGCCACAACTAAAATGTCAACTACATGATCATGCAAAGCAATATGACAATGATGGAGCGTGTCATAGTAAACGGAATGGTGGAAACTTGCATGGCAATATATCTCGGAACGGCTATGGAAATGCCATGATAGGTAGGTATGGTGGCTGTTTTGAGGAAGGTATATGGTGGGTTTATGATACCGGCAAAAGGTGCGCGGTATTAGAGAGGCTAGCAATGGTGTAAGGGTGAGAGTGCGTATAATCCATGGACTCAACATTAGTCATAAAGAACTCACATACTTATTGCAAAAACCTATTAGTTATCGAAACAAAGTACTACGCGCATGCTCCTAGGGGGATAGATTGGTAGGAAAAGACCATCGCTCGTCCCCGACCGCAACTCATAAGGAAGACAATCAATAAATAAATCATGCTCCGACTTCGTCACATAACGGTTCACCATACGTGCATGACACGGGAATCACAAACTTCAACACAAGTATTTTTCAAATTCACAACTACTCAACTAGAACACCTCTAATATCACCATCTCCATATCACAAAACAATTATCAAGTATCAAACTTCTCATAGTATTCAATGCACTTCATATGAAAGTTTTTATTATATCCCTCTTGGATGCCCATCATATTAGGACTAAATTCATAGCCAAAGCAAATTACCATGCTTTTTAGGACTCTCAAAATAATATAATTGACGCATGAGAGTTCATCTATTTCTTCAAAATAAAACCACCACCATGCTCTAGAAAGATATAAGTGAAGCACTAGAGCAAATGACAAACTACTCCGAAAGATATAAGTGAAGCTCAATGAGTAGTCGAATAATTATGCAACTATGTGAAGACTCTCGAACATTTAATAATTTAAGATCTGGGTCTTTTATTCAAACATCAAGCAAAACAAAAGAAAATAAAATGACTCTCCAAGCAAAACACATATAATGTGGTAAATAAAAATATCGCTCTGAGTAAAGTTACCGATGAACGAAGACGAAAGAGTGGATGCCTTCCGGGGCATTCCCAAGCTTAGGCTTTTGGTTTTCCTTGAATATTACCTTGGGATGCCTTGGGCATCCCCAAGCTTAGGCTCTTGCCACTCCTTGTTCCATAATCCATCGAATCTTTACGCAAAACTTGAAAACTTCACAACACAAAACTTAACAGAAAACTCGTAAGCTCCGTTAGCGAAAGAAAACAAAACACCACTTCAAGGTACTGTAATTAACTCATTATTTATTTATATTGGTGTTAAACCTACTGTATTCCAACTTATCTATGGTTTATAAACTCTTTTACTAGCCATAGATTCATTAAAATAAGCAAACAACACACGAAAAACAGAATCTATCAAAAACAGAACAGTTTGTAGTAATCTGTAACTAACGCAAACTTCTGGAAACCCAAAAATTCTAACATAAATTTCTGGACGTGAGGAATTTATCTATCAATCATCTGCAAAAATAATTAACTAAATATCACTCTCCAATAAAAAATGGCAGCAATTCTCGTGAGCGCTAAAGTTTCTGTTTTTTACAGCAAGATCAACAAGACTTTCCCCAAGTCTTCCCAACGGTTCTACTTGGCACAAACACTAATTAAAACATAAAAACTCAAGAATAACAGAGGCTAGATAAATTATTTATTACTAAACAGGAACAAAAAGCAATGAACAAAAATAAAGTTGGATTTCCTCCCAACAAGCGCTATCGTTTAACACCTCTAGCTAGGCATGATGATTTCAACGATGCTCACATAAAAGATAAGAATTCTAACAGAGAGCATCATGAAGAATATGACTAGCACATTTAAGTCTAACGGACTTCCTATGCATTGGGATTTTGTGAGCAAATAACTTGTGGGGAACAAGAATCAACTTGCATAGGAAGGTAAAACAAGGATAACTTCAAGATTTTCAACACATAGAGAGGAAACTTGATATTATTGCAATTCCTACAAGCATATGGTCCTTGTCGGTGTCAAAACCGGCGGATCTCGGGTAGGGGGTACCGAAATGTGCGTCTAAGGCGGATGGTAACAGGAGGCGGGGGACACGATGTTTACCCAGGTTCGGGCCCTCCCGATGGAGGTAATACCCTAGTTCCTGCTTGATTGATCTTGATGATATGAGTATTACAAGAGTTGATCTACCACGAGATCGTAGAGGCTAAACCCTAGAAGCTAGCCTATGGTATGATTGTTGTTGTCCTACGGACTGAACCCTCTGGTTTATATAGACACCGGAGGGGGCTAGGGTTACACAGAGTCGGTTACAAGGGAGGAGATCTACATATCTGTATTGCCAAGCTTGCCTTTCACGCCAAGGAGAGTCCTATCCGGACACGGGACGAAGTCTTCAATCTTGTATCTTCATAGTCTAACAGTCCGACCAAAGAATATAGTTCGGCTGTCCGAAGACCCCCTAATCCAGGACTCCCTCAGTAGCCCATGAACCAGGCTTCAATGACGATGAGTCCGGCATGCAGATTTGTCTTCGGCATTGCAAGGCGGGTTCTTCCTCCGAATACTCCATAGAAGATTTTGAACACAAGGATACTGTCCGGCTCTGCAAAACAAGCTCCACATACCACTGCAGAGAGAATAATATTTCCACAAATCTAATCTGCTGACACGTTTAGCAACATGACATCATGTCATGGCCCGGTCATTATTTGAACCGTTTTTCTCAACCAGCACTGCACATGTTGCGAGGCAGTTTTCTTGACACGTCTTGTCGAAGCAGAGATTGTGTCCCCCTTATTACGGGATTCTCATCAATACGGACGTGGGTAACCCAATCGTGCCCGTTGGTATGACTCCTCGATTTTAGGCAAGTCCCAAACGGCCACGAGGAGGACGCTTGATATTCACCCTCTTTATAAAGAGGCCAAGGCCTGTCCTTTTTTCCTTCTCGTACTCAATCGAATCCTTCCCCCGCCTCGAGTTCCAACACCCAAGGCTCAGGTCAGGCGCTTAGGAACTTCAACCATGTTCGGATCCAACCTTCAATGTTGGTGGATGCCTTCCTCTGTCACAAAGGAAGACATCAATAAGCTAAGAGAGGCCAGGTATTTGACCGGCGAAATCTGGCACAAGTTGCCTGCTCGAGGGAGGTCATTCCCACTCCCAAACCCGGCGAGAGTGTTGTATTCATCTCTCACTTCCTCTGAGGGCTAGGCCTCGCTCTGGATCCCTTTGTTAGGGGGCTCATGTTTTATTATGGGCAGGATTTCCATGACCTGGCCCTGGATTCCCTGCTTCACATCTCGTCATTCATCATCGTATGTGAGGCATTCCTCCGCATTACCCCACACTTCGGCCTGTGGCTCAAGACTTTCAATGTGAGGCCGAAGATGATCGAGGGGCGACACGCAGAGTGCGGAGGTGCCGTAATAAGCAAAAGCGCTGATGTTCCATGGCCAGAGGGTTCCTTCCCGGAGGTGTCCAATTTATGGCAATGGGAGTGGTTTTATATCACAGCTCCCCAGAGTACCAAGTGGGTAGCCGCCCCTGCCTTTCGCTCGGGCCCCCCACCACAACTGACATCATGGATCAACAAGGGGCTGGACTGGGGGCCAGTAAATGATGTGCCGATATTACAGAGTTGCTCCGAGATCTCCTCGAGAGAGATGTCAGCCTGGTCACGGTAATGCAAGTCATGCTAGTTTGTCGAGTCACGCCTTGCAAACATCGATCCCTCCGTATGTGGGAGTTCAACCCGGAAGGACCGCGAACTATTTAGCACTTCCTCGGCATGACGCTCGACGAGATGTACAAATTGTTCTTCGGACCACAAATAAAGTGTCTGGGCACCATCGAGGATGCGGGTCTGAGATGTAATCGCCCAGATACCCAAGTAAGTAATCCCGTGACCGAACACGCTGTATTTTTACTTATCATAACATCATTCTGACAAGTCTCTCTTTGACCAGGACTGGGCAACAAAGGTGAAGATGATCAGGTGTTCGGCCCCCCTTCCCGAAGGCTCAGCAAACCCAATACTAGCCAGAATGCTCGAGTCGGCGCCTTATCAGGCGCCCTCAGGGGAAGATAAAGGGGGGGAATAAAGAGGCTGAAAGCAGGCCTCACTCGTTATTCATCCAAACCGGGGGAATTAGTGCCTCCACGAAGGAGGATAACCAGGGAGAAGAATATGAAATTCCCTCCCCCCAAGGAAGGAAGAGGACCACCTCTGAAGACCCGGAAACAAAGGTTTCCAAACGGGGGAAGAAATCTTCGCCAGAGGGTCCTACCTCGGAGGGTACTCTTGCCGCACAGTGCCTGCAAGGGGATCAGCCCTCTACCGAGCTATAAGTAAACAAAAAGTACTTAATAGTAAAAATATCCTACATTACTTCTGAAGACAATAACCGAAGCATATATCTTGTAGTTCGGATCGCAGCCCTTCTCGACAGAGTTCGTCTTCGGGGAATCTTCTTTCGGAGATGATGGAGAGCGAAACAACTCCCCATGCCACCCCACCTCATGAGGCAGGCGACCCTGAAGTGTCGTCGCGGAGGGTTTCTCCTGATCCGCCAAGGCCAGAGGGTAATCCTTTGGCCACCCAAAGTCCTCAGTATTCGGCTCCTAAAGAGAGTAATAGAAAGAGTCCAGAACCGTCCGGTGTGCGATCGGACACACTAAAGGATCTTCTGGAGCAAGCGGTCATCTCAGAAGTGCATCGTATGCTAATGGGTACGGTGATTGAGAGGATTTGATCCATCGAAAGAGGGTTGCACGAAGCATTTATGAGTCTGCTGAAAGGCTTTGAGGTACGTGAAATAGTGTATGTTTTTGATAGTACTGCACATGTTAGGTGTGCCCTATGTAGATAGTAGCCTCTGAGACTCTGGTTGCCGTCAAGAACGGCGGCAAACAGAGGATCATAGTTCCAGGTAATAATTAGGACGCCTTCATGTGCAGGTGGCTGAAGGTACGATGGCTAGCTGGACTGATGAGTTTGCTGAGCTGAAGGAGCAATTTAATGCGGCAGATGCCGACATCGTGCTTGTCAACAAGCGGCTCGACGAGGCACATGGTATGTGATTTCTCCGGTGATCAACACATAGTAATAGGAGCATGATGCCATTATCTTTAATATGTTGTGACTGCAGATGGAGCTACCGCCGTGGAGAGCCTTCGGGCGGAACTTTCCTGAGCCAAGTAACAAGCCAGGAATAGTGATGCGGCCGCTCTAAAGGCGGTCGAAGAGCTGAGGGCCAAACAGGATGAGCATTGCCAAAGCAAGGAAAAAATGGCCAAGATGGCCGTTGAGTTGAAAGATGCCGCCGACCGTTACCAGCTTCTTGAAAAAGAAAGCCGAGCGAAGGCGACGGACCTGGAGAAGGCCATGGTAGCAGCCAAGGAAGCCCGCTCCAAAATCAGAGCGACGAAGGAGGAGCTGCGTCAAGCTGGAGATATCGCGGCTGGGAAGCCCTTTTTGTTGCGGACGAAGTTCAGAGATCCAAAGTATGCCCCTCTTGATCAACTATGGAGTTCTGCAGACACATACATGGATTTGGCAGCAAGTGCTGCTGACGCGGCCGAGTACTTCAATGATCAAAAAGGTCGTGAAGTGGAAAAGCTGTTCTGGTCACAGTTCAATGTTCCAGTGCATCCGCTGCTGTTGAATGAGCAAATGGCCGAGTGGGCCGAGCTCCATAGGTTGTCCGGACTTGCCATGAGGTCTGTTGTGGATCATCTGTGGCCGGAAGGGCCAAGGCCGAATAGTTATTTTTAGTTTAGTGCAGCAATTCCTTGGTGTTGTGCCGCACATCGGTGCTATGAAGAGGTCGGCATGCATAGAGGGTGCGTGGATGGCACTTGCCCGTGTCAAGACATACTGGGCAGAGATGGAGGCCACCACTATTGCAACCCAGAGTTCGGTCGTGGGCCGAGTATCTACCGAGCACTACTTTGAAGAAGTCCTTGAAGGCGCTCGTTCAATTGAGGCTCAGTGCTCAAAGAATATTATGTTCTAGTGACATGTATTCCCATTGTGAAAAAACAATGTTTTATTGAATTGTAAAGGCTGTGTTTATACTTTTGCCTGAAAGTATTATGATGCATCATGTGCGACTGTTTGTGTATATATGTATATAACCTGAAAGTTTGCAGTCGTCGGCTTCAACCCCCACGCATATAATGCGGGGGTGTTCACAAAAACGCATATTCACACTTGATCCAACGTCTTGGTCCATTAAGGAGGTGGTAGCGCAGCGAACGAGGAAATCGGACTATATTGCTTTAACACTTTCACGTAGCCATAGGAGTTTGACGGTGGGACTACTATATAGCCCCTGGTACTTCCGCGCTTGTCCAAATACGGTGCGCGTACGTACATGATCGGGAAACGACCCTTCGTTAATGCGGAGGAATCCCGAAGATTCTGCTAAGTCATCGAGTGGTTGACCAGTCTTGCGCTTTATCATGACAGTCAGTTTTCGGCTTTCTCTACTGAGGTGCTCATTCGGATGAACCAGGGCACAATCGCAGTAGTTCTCCCGGTGCCGCCTTAGCCGATAGAGCGAAACGTAAGGTAGCAAAACACGAGAGCCGGGCAAACCCAACATTTGACCAAAGACATGATTCGGACTTGATGCATATAAGGCCAAACTCGCGACGCCGAACACTCCCTAAGGTATTCGGTCTTTATAACATATGCTGGGCTGAACAATGCCCTTAATAATAAACCCCGAGTGTCCTGGTACGTGCAATATTCTGACGTGGCGAAATGCCAATAACGCCAGCATCCTTCTCGGTTGTATTGAGTATCCGGAGGATGTGAACAACAAGAGATAGTAAAAAAGGTTTACGCAAGGTCTTAATCTGAAAAGAAACCTTTGAGCGGGTCCCTGTTGCACGTCTGCGCCTGTATCTCCATTGTGCCATGTCCTGGACGGGTGTAGCACGATTGTCATCTGTAAAAGAGAAGAACTTAGGTGAAACTTGCGGTGCCAAAAAATTGGTTAAACCATTAAAATTCAAGATAAGTCAAGTTGAGTTGAACTAGCCCTGATTACACGCGGGAAGCCCCTGGTATCGTCTATGAGGGTTTAACCATCAAACCAATCTCAGGTATATCTACTGATGCACCGGACTCGTCTAACCGTGTCCGCGGTCTTGACGACCTGTCATTTATTTTGGTTGGTGAGGCTGTCTAGTGCTCGGCTGTTAAAGCCGCCGCACGTTCTTCCGCGCATAGAGAACGCTCAATATTTCCACTAACTGTGATGGTGCCACATGGACTAGGCATCTTCATATTAAGAGAAGCGTAACGTGGTACCACATTGAAACGAGCGAAAGCTGTTCTTCCGAGTAGTGCTTGATAGCTGCTTCGGAATGGAGCAATGTCGAAGTCTAACTTCTCACTTCGGTAGTTGTCGGGTGAACCGAATACAACCTCTAGTATTAGAGAGCCCGTGGAGCGGGCCTCCGGGCCTGGTATTACTCCCTTGAAGGTAGTATTACTGTGGCTAATTTTTGTCGGGTCTATCCCCATTTTGCGGACTGTGTCCGGATATATCAGATTTAGACCACTGCCGCCGTCCATAAGGACTCGTGTGAGATGGTATCTATTTATTATTGGGTCTAACACCAAGGCAGCCAATCCTTCATGCCGGATGCTTGTCGGGTGATCCCTGCGATCAAAAGTGATCAGGCAGGCCAACCAGGGGTTGAACTTAGGGGTGACGGGCTCTACGGCGCATATGTCTCAGAGTGCATGTTTGCTTCTCCTCTTCGTCACGTGGATCATGTTTACTGTTTTAACCTCTGGTGGGAATTTTTTTCTGTTCTCCAGTGCTTTGCTGGCGAGGTTCGTCCTCGTCTTCCCTTGGTGTCTCCCTCCCCTTGTGTTCGGTGTTTAGCTTACCGGCCTGCTTGAAGACCCAGCATTCTCTGTGGGTGTGATTTGCAGGTTTATCGGGGGTGCCATGAATCTGACATAGTTTGTCTAGAATCTTGTTTAGGCTGGATGTTCCATCTCTGCTGCCTTTGAAAGGCTTTTTCCGCTGACCTGGTCAAGAGCCCCTGAATCCGGCGTTTACCACCGTATTATATGGGTTGTCTTCTTTATTTCGACGCTTGCCTTTACTGTGTCGTGGTTTTCCATTGCCATCCTTGACTTCAGATGTGCTTGGGTCGCTGGTGCTACTGCGGGCTAACCATCTATCTTCGCCCGCGCAAAAGCGGGTCATAAGGCTTGTCAGGGCTGCCATTGTTCTCGGTTTTTCTTGTCCGAGGTGTCTGGCGAGCCATTCGTCTCGGACGCTGTGCTTGAAAGCTGCTAAGGCTTCGGCGTCCGGACAGTCGACGATTTGGTTCTTCTTAGTGAGAAACCTGTTCCAAAGCTTTTGGGCTGACTCTCCGGGCTGTTGAATTATATGACTTAAATTGTCTGCATCCGGAGGTCGGACATAGGTCCCTTGAAAGTTTGCCCGAAAAGCATCCTCCAGCTCCTCCCAACTTCCAATTGAGTTTTCGGGGAGGCTTTTCAGCCAGTGCCGAGTTGGTCCTTTAAGCTTGAGGGGCAAGTACTTGATGGCGTGGAGATCGTCTCCGCGAGCCATATGGATATGGAGGATAAAGTCCTCAATCCAGACCCCAAGGTCTGTGGTCCCGTCGTACGCCTCTATGTTCACTAGTTTGAATCCTTCTGGAAATTCGTGGTCCAGCACCTCATCGGTGAAACATAGGAGGTGTGTGCCACCCCTGTATTTGGATGTATCGTGGCGTTCAGACGGTTGTAGTATTCGGTTTTGGTTTTGTGCTGGAGCGCGCTTCCTAGATCCATAGATGGATCTGGTCATACTGGATTTTTGGCGCAAGTCCTCACGTAGATCGTGTGTTGACTTATGTGCGGCCTTGTTAGCCGCTCTATTGTGGTCACAAGGTGGTTGATCCGGCCGGTTGGCCGTTTTATTTTTCGGCTGTGTGGGCTCTAAGGCCTCATCGTCGAATTCAGGTAATAACTTGCGCTTTGGATAGCTCTTTGTGTGGTAACTTCCACCATACTTTTCTTCGTTGTCGAGCACTTTGTTCCACCTGTTGTTGAGCGTATTTTGTGTGGCCTTAAGCCTTTGCTTCTGCTTCTTCAGACTCCTCGTTGTGGCAATAAGCCTTCTGCAGAGGTTCTCTTGCTCCAAGCGTGTTTCTGGGATGATGTGTGCATCTTCGTCCGAACTGTTTTCCTCCCCAGAGGGGGTTTGATGAGGTTTATCCTCGGCGTTGCCGTGTTCGGATATCGGATCCGTACTATGTTCGCCGTTTGCAGTTTCATCGTGCTCTGTTGCTGGGTCAATGTGGTCATCATTTCCTCTGGAGTCGACTGGAGTGTTATTTTCTCTTGCGCTGTTATCGCTGTTTTTGCCGAGGCGGGATTTTGAGCGGCGCCTACGCCGACGCTTTGATTGCTTCTTGAGGGAGCTATTCTTCACTGGATCCTGCCGTTCTTCGTCATTGTTTTCTTTGGGTGTATCCGCCATGTATATGTCATGTGGTGAAGTGGTTGTCCAGCGCCCTGTGGGCACTGATTCCTGTTCCGCTCCTGCATCGCCGTCCAAGCCGTCGATGTCTTCGGAGTCGAAATCGAGCATGTCGGTTAAATCGTCGACAGTGGCTACTAAGTGGGTGGTGGGTGGGCAGCGAATTTTTTTGTCGTCCGCATCCCATTCTAGCCGGACATAGTTCGGCTAAGGTTCTCCTGACAAGGAGAGAGTCCTTAATGAATTTAGCACATCGCCGAAAGGCGAGTGCTGAAAGATATCCGCGGAGGTAAACTCCATGATCGGTGCCCAATCGAATTCGATAGGCACGGACGCAGGCGGCTCGGAGCCTATGGCCGGGGACGAATCCAATTGTTCGGCAACACAACTCTCGCAAGGGGTGAAGTCAGTATTCGTCTCTATCGCCACTGAGAGTGCAGCCTCCATGGCGGGGTCTATCCACCCATCCTTGGATGGCCCACTTTGCTCCGGATTGAGGGCCAGAGTAGTTGTAGATGCGATCTCCTGAACACTCTCCGACGATAGAGTTACGTCATGCTCGTCGTGATTGTGCGGTGCACCTGACATGGGCTCGAATCCGTCAAAGATCAAGTCTCCGCGGATGTCGACGGTGTAGTTTAAGTTTCTGAACCTGACCTGATGGCCAGGGGCGTAGCTTTCGATCTGCTCCAGATGGCCAAGCGAGTTGGCCCGCAGCGCGAAGCCGTCGAATACAAAGATCTGTCCGGGGAGGAAAACCTCACCCTGAACAGCATCATTACCGATGATCAAAGGAGCCATCAAGCCTTTACGGTGACAGCACAGTGGAACTCTCAATGAAAGCACTAATGTCGGTGTCAAAACTAGCGGATCTCGGGTAGGGGGTCCCGAACTATGCGTCTAAGGCGGATGGTAACAGGAGGCGGGGGACATGATGTTTACCCAGGTTCGGGCCCTCTCGATGGAGGTAATACCCTACGTCCTGCTTGATTGATCTTGATGATATGAGTATTACAAGAGTTGATCTACCACGAGATCGTAGAGGCTAAACCCTAGAAGCTAGCCTATGGTATGATTGTGGTTGTCCTACGGACTAAACCCTCCGGTTTATATAGACACCGGAGGGGGCTAGGGTTACATAGAGTCGGTTACAAGGGAGGAGATCTACATATCCGTATTGCCAAGCTTGCCTTCCACGCCAAGGAGAGTCCTATCCGGACACGGGACGAAGTCTTCAATCTTGTATCTTCATAGTCCAATAGTCCGGCCAAAGGATATAGTCCGGCTCTCCGGATACCCCCTAATCCAGGACTCCCTCAGTCCTCCCTCATAATGATTTTCAGTAGCATCATGAATGAATTCAACAATATAACTATCACATAAAGCATTCTTTTCATGATCTACAAGCATAGAAATTTTATTACTCTCCACGTAAGCAAAATTCTTCTCATTCGGAATAGTAGTGGGAGCAAACTCAATAAAATAATTATCATGTGAGGCATAATCCAATTGAAAACTAAAATCATGATGACAAGTTTCACGGTTATCATTATTACTTATAGCATACATGTCATCACAATAATCATCATAGATAGCAACTTTGTTCTCATGATCAATTGGAACCTCTTCCGAAATAGTGGATTCATCACAAAATAAAGTCATGACCTCTCCAAATCCACTTTCATCAATATAATCATCATAAATAGGAGGCATGCTTTCATCATAATAAATTTTCTCATCAAAACTTGGGGGACAAAAAATATCATCTTCATCAAACATAGCTTCCCCAAGCTTGTGGCTTTGCATATCATTAGCATCATGGATATTCAAGGAATTCATACTAACAACATTGCAATCATGCTCATCATTCAAATATTTAGTGCCAAACATTTTAATTCATTCTTCTTCTAACACTTTGGCACAATTATCGGAATCCTTATTCTAACGAAAGACATTAAAAAGATGAAGCATATGAGGCCACCTTAATTCCATTTTTTGGTTTTCTTTTATAAACTAAACTAGTGTTAAAACAAGAAACAAAAAGATTCTATTGCAAGATCTAAAGATATACCTTCAAGTGCTAACCTCCCCGGCAATGGCGCCAGAAGAGAGCTTGATCTCTACTACACAACCTTCTTCTTGTAGACGTTGTTTGGCCTCCAAGTGCAGAGGTTTGTAGGACAGTAGCAAATTTCCCTCAAGTGGATGACCTAAGGTTTATCAATCCGTAGGAGGCGTAGGATGAAGATGGTCTCTCTCAAGCAACCCTGCAACCAAATAACAAAGAGTCACTTGTGTCCCCAACACACCCAATACAATGGTAAATTGTATAGGTGCACTAGTTTGGCGAAGAGATGGTGATACAAGTGGTATATGGATAGTAGATAAAGGTTTTTGTAATCTGAAAAAATATAAAAACATCAAGGTAACTAATTATAAAAGTGAGCACAAACGGTATTGCAATGCGTTGAAACAAGGCCTAGGGTTCATACTTTCGCTAGTGCAAGTTCCCTCAACAATAATAACATAATTGGATCACATAACTATCCCTCAACATGCAACAAAGAGTCACTCCAAAGTCACTAATAGCGGAGAACAAACGAAGAGATTATGGTAGGGTACGAAACCACCTCAAAGTTATTCTTTCCAATCAATCCGTTGGGCTATTCCTATAAGTGTCACAAACAGCCCTAGAGTTCGTACTAGAATAACACCTTAAGACACAAATCAACCAAAAACCTAATGTCACCTAGATACTCCAATGTCACCTCAAGTATCCGCAGGTATGATTATACGATATGCATCACACAATCTCAGATTCATCTATTCAACCAAGACAAAGAACTTCAAAGAGTGCCCCAAAGTTTCTACCGGAGAGTCAAGACGAAAACGTGTGCCAACCCCTATGCATAGGTTCATGGGCGGAACCCGCAAGTTGATCACCAAAACATACATCAAGTGGATCAATAGAATACCCCATTGTCACCACGGGTATCCCATGCAAGACATACATCAAGTGTTCTCAAATCCTTAAAGACTCAATCTGATAAGATAACTTCAAAGGGAAAACTCAATCCATTACAAGAGAGTAGAGGGGGAGAAACATCATAAGATCCAACTATAATAGCAAAGCTCGCGATACATCAAGATCGTACCACCTCAAGAACACGAGAGAGAGAGAGATCAAACACATAGCTACTGGTACATACCCTCAGCCCCGAGGGAGAACTACTCCCTCCTCGTCATGGAAAGCATCGGGATGATGAAGATGGCCATCGAAGAGGGATCCCCCCTCCGGCAGGGTGCCAGAACGGGTCTAGATTGGTTTTCGATGGCTACGAGGCTTCTGGAGGCGGAACTCCCAATCTATGGGAGGAAGAAGTATGTCGGTGGACCTCCGTGCTGTCCACGAGGCAGGGGGCGCGCCCAGCCTCGTGGGCAGTCCGGGACTCTCCTGGTCCATCTCCGATACTCCGTGGGCTTCTTCTGGTCCAAAAATAAGTTCCGTGAAGTTTCAGGTCAATTGGACTCCGTTTGATTTTCCTTTTCTGTGATACTCTAAAACAAGGAAAAAACATAAACTCGCACTGGGCTCTGGGTTAATAGGTTAGTCCCATAAATAATACAAAAGTATATAATAAAGCCCATAAACATCCAAAACAGATAATATAATAGCATGGAACAATAAAAAATTATAGATACATTGGAGACGTATTAGGATGCCCTGGAAGGCATCCCCTCTTCCATCTCCAACATTATCGACAACCTCACTTGGAACTATGTTTTCATTCATTACATGATATGATTTTTTCTTGGTGCACCATTTTATTTCACTAGGATTTGCTTGCTGGTATTTATAATATTGTTTTGCATCTTTTATTTCAATAAAAAAGTCAGGTATACCCTTTGACATGCTTATTTTGCAAGTCTATATGTGGCTGTTTGAAAACAGAAAGTTTGTCGCTGCTGCAAAAATTCCCGAGAAAAGTAAGTATGTGATAAAATGTTTAATTTTTTTCACAATAAGCTATGATAAATTTTATACAGTGTGGTAAATTTATAGAATTTTTGGAGTTACAGAAGTATGAATGTTCTTGCATTATTTACAGATTGTACAGTTTTGGCAGATTGATGTTATGGTTGCATTGTTTGCATATGTTTGCTAGTTTAATGATTCTATTTGAGGATAGGAGTATTAAATATGCAGAGGCATCTAGTATGCAATGTTAAATTATAATTTTAGTGTTTTGCTACAGTAGAGAATGATACGGTGTTGCATTTATTTATACTAACTTATCTCATGAGTTCTTGTTGAGTTTTGTGTGGATGAAGTTTTTAAGATTTAGGGGAACCGTGATATAAAAGGAATAAAGGAGACATAAAAGATCAAGATTGGGGATGCCCAAGGCATCCCAAGATAATATTTCAAGAAGTCTCGAGCATCTAAGCTTGGGGATGCCCAGGTAGGCATCCCACCTTTCTTCATCAACAATTATCGGTTAGTATCGGTTGATCCTAAGTTTTTGCTTCTTCACATGATGTTTGCTATTGTTGGAATGTCATTTTACTTTGTTTTGCTTTCTGTTTTAATAAAATACTTAGATATGAAACTTTTAAATAAGAGAGAGTCCTCAAATAGCTACCCATTTACATAACTACTCGCTTGATCTTCACTTATATCTTTTTGGAGTAGCTTGCCATTTACTCTTGTGCTTCACTTATATCCTATGAGTAAATTGTTGAATGAATTGAATATCATGAAGTTGAAATTATATGTTCATATCATGCCTAGTAGTAGCTTCACATTGTGTTTAGAAAGTGAAATTATTTGAAGCTTGACAATCACAATATTGGTCATACAAGCAATTCATGAATGATTAGTATAAGGAAGAGAACTTTCACATACAAATATATTATCTTGGACATCTTATATGATTGTGAATACCCATTAATTATTTTCAAACTTGAGAAAATTAGTTTAAATTGGACAAGGAAGACAATGTAATGAGTTATGTTTTGGTATATTTGCATATAAGTTATATTGTCATGGATCCTCCAACATGTGGTGTTTGCCTAGGATCTTTTGCTAGCCAAAAATTCGTACTAAGTAGGGATACAACTTGTGCATCCAAAAACCCTTTAAACCTAGTTTCTTGCCATGAGTGTCCACCATACCTACCTATTTATTGAATAAGATCCTTCAAGTAAGTTTTCATCGGTTCATAAAGTAATACAATTTGCTCCTAAATATGTTTGATCTTTTATTGTAAAGGAAAATTGAGCGTTGTACAAACTTGTGATGGAAAAGTAATAAAAGCGACGGACTTCATAATAAAGGTTGCTATCATAAGGGCCAATATAACGTGACATTCCTTTGCATTAAGAGCTTGGGCATCCAAATTAAAAGCGCATGACAACCTCTACTTCCCTCTGCGATGGGCCTATCTTTTAGTTTTCAGTATTTACTTTTATGCAAAGAGTCAATAGTATAAATTCTCATTTCAACCTCAATTATTCTATAGTTGCCAAGCATCATGTGGTGGGGAAAGATCTAGGCACATATGACCAGTCAAATATATTTGGTCATCATTTATTATTGTTGACAATTATCTCTATGATAAATGAGTTGGGAGGCGAAATATTAAGCCCCTATCTTTCTCTACGTTTGATGGATGCCATTTGTTCAAAAAATATGCTTTGAGTAGTAGCAATCATGGAAGATTATAAGATGATTAAGTATGTGGAGCTCTTACTTAGGCTCTAATGAATAAGTTGAATTGCAATTGTTTGGTGACTAAGAATATAGGTTTTTGAGTTTGAAGAGAATTCATTGGTTGAACCTTAACATGTGAATTGGTTGCTACTTTGTCATGATCAGTTTTATGAGAAAGAATTGTTGTTATGATGCTAGGAAAACTGATTGAAATTATCATTGATCAAACTTGTGCACTTTGCTAGTATTCACACTTCGTAAATTATTGCTTTTATCATTTACTTGCTCGAGGACGAGTAGGAATTAAGCTTGGGGATGCTGATACGTCTCCAATGTATCTATAATTTTTGAAGTATTTATATTATCATTATTGAATGTTATACAATCATTTTATAGAAACTTTATATCATTTTTTGGGACTAACCTATTGACATAGTCAACAGTGCCAGTTGCTATTTTTTGCTTGTTTTTTACATCGCAGAAAATCAATACCAAACGGAGTCCAAACACAGTGAAACTTTTTGGAGTTTTTTTGGACCAGAAGACATACAGTGGGCCAAAGAAGTACCAGAGGGGTACCCCTAGGGCACAACCCACCAGGGCAAGCCTGGGGGGCCAGGCGCGCCCTGGTGGGTTGTGCCCACCTCGGTGGCCTCCCGCACCGCCTCTTCGCCCTATAAATTCCCAAATATTCCAAAACCCCTGGGAGTAACCCTAGATCGGAAGTTCCGCCGCTGCAAGCCTCTGTAGCCACGAAAAACCAATCTAGACCCCGTTCTGGCACCATGCTAGAGGGGGAAATCATCACAGGTGGCCACCATGGTAAGGAGGGAGTAGTCCACCCTCGGGGCTGAGGGTTTGTACTAGTAGCTATGTGTTTAATCTCTCTCTCTCTCTCTCTCTATCTCTCTTTGGTTTCTTGAGATGGCACGATCTTGATGTATCACGGGCTTTGTTAATATAGTTGGATCATATGGTGTTGTCCCATCTCTATCTTGTTGTGATGAATTGAGTTCTCCCTTTGAGATTTGTTTTTATCGCATTGAATACTTTTATTGATTCGAGAGCACTTGATATATGTATTGCATATGAATACCCATGGTGACAATGGGGTATTATATTGATTCACTTGAGATATGTTTTGGCACTCAACTCGTGGATTCCCGAGGTGACATTGGGGTAATCTATGCATAGGGGTTGATGCACGTTCTCATCTTTTGTTTCTCCGGTAGAAATCTTGGGGCACTCTTGGAGGTTCTTCGTGTTGGATTGAGTATTATGAATTGAAATTTGCTTTGGTGTTATTTTAGTACGAACTCTTGATAGATCGATCGGAAAGAATAACTTAGTGTTATTTTAGTACGAACCGTTGATAGATCGATCAGAAAGAATAACTTGGTGTTATTTTAGTACAAACTCGTGGATAGATCGATCGAAAAGAATAGCTACAAACAATTTCTTCTTATGTTCTCTGCTAGATAAGAACTTTGGAGCGATCGCACCTTGAGGGATGGTTATATGATCCAATTATATTAGCATTGTTGAGAGATTGCACTAGCGAAAGTACGGACCCTAGGCCTTGTTTTCAAGCATTGTGATACCATTTGTGCTCACTTTTGTTACATGACACCTTGCTGTTTTCTATTCTCACTATCACAAAAATCGGTATCTACTATCATTACTACACTTGTATCACCATCTCTTCGCCGAACTAGTGCACCTATACAATTTGTCATTGTATTTGGTGTGTTGGGGACACAAGAGACTTTTTTTTATTTGGTTGCAGGGTTGTTTGAGAGATACCTGTAACACCCTCGATGCGACTATAGCTCCCACGTGTCGAGGCACGACTTAGAGACATAATCACATTGAAGGCATATGTCGCAAGTTAGGCAATCTTCACAAACATCCCATGTAATGTAATAATAAAAGGGGAGATAATATAGTTGGCTTACACTCGCCACGTTAATCAAGTACATGAATAACATTACATCATCCAAACACTCATGGCCCGACTACGGCGCCAAAATAAAAGAGAACCCAACATGCGACACGGTCCCAATCACCTCCAATTGGGCACCACTACTGATCATCGGGAAAGGAAACATAGTATCGTTGAGAGTCTTCGACGAACTCCCACTTGAGCTCATACGCGTCTCCTGGAGTGGAATCATCAGGCCCTGCATCTGGTGTAATAGTAATCTGTGAGCCACAGGGACTCAGCAATCTCGCACCCTCGCGATCAAGACTATTTAAGCTTATAGGTAAGGCAAGGTAAAATATGAGTGGAGCTGCAGCAAGCGACTAGCAAGTATGGTGGCTAACTTATTCGCAAAAGAGAGCGAGAAGAGGAGGCAAAGCACGAGCGAGAAACTACAGAACAACCTGCGCAAACATTACTCCAACACCGTGTCCACTTCCCAGACTCCGCCGAGAAGAGGCCATCACGGTAACACACTTAGTTGATTCATTTTTTATTAATTAAGGTTCAAGTTATCTACAACCGGACATTAACAAATTCCCATCTGCCCATAACCGCAGGCACGGCTTTCGAAAGTTCAATCCCTGCAGGGGAGTCCCAACTTAGCCCATGACAAGCTCTCACGGTCAACGAGGAATAGACCTCCTCCCAAGACGTTCCGATCAGACTCGGTATCCCGGTAACTCAAGACACTTCGACAGGTTAAAACAAGACCAGCAACACCGCCCGAATGTGCCGACAAATCCCGATAGGAGATGCACATATCTCTTTCTCAGGGCACACTCAGATGAGACATCCTACGAGTAAAACCAACCCTCAAGTTGCCCCGAGGTGGCCCCGCAGTCTACTCAGTCAGACCAACACTCAGAGGAGCACTGGCCCG
>NC_057803.1:167764580-167766847 GCF_018294505.1 Triticum aestivum | reverse complement strand
TAAGATGACCCTTGAGTCTGCAGAAACCAAGGGAAAGAAAAGGCTAGGTGGCAAATGGTAATACCAATGTTGGGCATTGCTGGAAAAGCTTTAATCAAGGCGAACTATCAAGGGGTTCCCATTATAACCCAACCGCGTAAGGAACGCAAAATCCGGGAACACCGATATGACGGAAACTAGGGCGACAAGAGTGGAACAAAACACTAGGCGAGCGGCCGAGCCTTCCACCCTTTACCAAGTATATAGATGCATTAAGATAACATAGAAATATAATGATATCCCAACAAGTAAATAAATGTTCCAACAAGGAACGGCCTCCAATCTTCACCTGCAACTAGCAACGCTATAAGAGGGGCTGAGCAAAGCAGTAACATAGCCAATCAACGGTTTGCTAGGACAATGGTGGGTTAGAGGTTTGACATGGCAATTTGGGAGGCTGGCAAGCAAGTGGTAGGCATGTAGCAATGGCATAGCAAAAGAGCGAGCAAACTAGCATAGCAAAGATAGTAGTGATTTCGAGGGTATGATCATCTTGCCTGCACAGTTGTCAGAGTTGACTGGATCCTCAAAAGCAAACTCAACGGGCTCCTCGTTAGCGAACTCGTCTCCCGGCTCTACCCAAACAAGACAAACAAGCAACAAGGACACAATCAACCACGTGCAAACTCAAACAACACGATGCAAAGATGATATGCTATGCGGGATGCGATGCGGGATGCAAAATGCAAGATATGACAGGAAATGCATGAACCTGGCCTCAACTTGGAATTCCAAGGGTGCCACTGGAAAGATGAGATGAAATCGCTTGAAAACGATATAAAGAACACCGGAATCGGAGTTACGGTTTGGAAATGGCAAGCGTTTCAAAAAATGACAACGGTCTGCGATTTACAGCAAGTAGGCATCTAAATGCAACGAAATGAACATGCTACAACACCCAAACAAGACAACAAAATACATGGCAGGGATGCACACAAGATGCTTAACAAAAGTCTAGCACTGAGCTACGGCCAATTCATCCATTAGGAGCTTCAAACAAGCATGGCATAAACGCAAATGGTAAAACAGATCTCAGACTTAGTGAAATTAACACTTGTCTGGAATTTCAGATCATATAGTCCTCTTCGGAGCAACAAAACAACATGCTACAGGACCTGAACATGACAAAGTAAAGCATGGCATGGAGCTACTCAACAATATTAACAAAAGTCCCTTAGTGACCTTGAGCCAAAAGGGATCACAAAATATACTAACAAGCACACGAACATAGCAAAAACATAATCAGTTTTCAGACTTAGTGAAAACTGGGACATGCTGAAACATAACTCATGAAGGCATGTTTACGAGCTTGATGCACTCACTACGGTGCAAGTCGTGGCAAGACAAGCATACACCCATAAAGAAGGCACAAAATGCAAGCTAGACATGGCAAGAACAATAGCATAGCATGCACGGATCAACTACAATAACATCGGCAAAATCGCAAACAAGTTGACGATCTGCCCAGATTCACAACGAAGCAAAAGTAGAGCTCGATTGACTCAAGCTAGGGTGCTCCATAATTGCAAACAAAGACATGGATGGATAGAGAACTACAAGATTAACAAAACTCCCTTACTGATCATCCTCAAAAGAGGCACGAATCACTAGGAAACAACAAGAACATATGGCCTCGTGAGATAAACAATCCCAGGACTTAGTGAAATCACCAAGTCCCTGAAAACAGAATTACCGGGTGCCTCACTTTGCAAGCTTGCACAAGTCACCACACACATCCTAAAAATACATGGGTTGCACCTCTGGATAGATGACAAACCCTTAGCAAAACATATGAAGAAGTCACGGGCATAGCATGCACACATTAATCATGGCAAAAATGACAAAAGTGCTAAACGGAGTAACAGATCTGACAATTAACTCAAGTAGCCCTCTTCTAACAGCATTTTGGGCATCAAGATGAGCTCAAATGAAAATTATGCAATGGAATGAAATGATGTACTCTCTAGATGAACATTTTGATATGCTATATGCATGAATCGGAGCTACGGATGCAAAGTTACGGGGCCTCGAACAAGAGCATATGGACTGAAAATTTTAAGGACTTAGAGAAAAAAACCAGATCTAGGGTTCTTTGGCGGGCACGCGAACCGAGGCCGGATCTTGAGCTCGCCGGAGCTTCTCGCCGGAGTAGGAGGGAGGGCCGGCCGGGGCTTGCCGGAGATGGGGAGGAGCGGGGCCAGCGCGGCGCGGGCGCGGCGCTCCTCGGC
>NC_057803.1:167754833-167764342 GCF_018294505.1 Triticum aestivum | reverse complement strand
GGCGGGCGGCGCGATGGGCCTCGGGGGGCCGGCTCCGGGCTCCCCGGGCCGCGCGGCGGCGTGCGAGTGACGCGTGGCCACGTGGTAGTGGTGGGGCTGGGCGGACGCTGTCCGGCCTCGTCCGGACACGTCCGGCGGCGGCGCGAGGATGGATCTAGGGTTTAGGGGGAGGGGAGACCCGTGAATTTCGGAGGGGGTGATATTTATAGGCATAGAGGGAGCTAGGAGAGTCCAAATGAGGTGCGGTTTTCGGCCACGCGATCGTGATCGAACGCTCTAGGACATGGAGCAGATTTTGGTGGGTTTTGGGCCAAATTGGAGGGGTGTTGGGCTGCAACACACACGAGGCCTTTTCGGTCCCTCGGTTAACCGTTGGAGTACCAAACGAAGTCCAAATGATACGAAACTTGACAGGCGGTCTACCGGTAGTAAACCAAGGTCGCTTGGCAAGTCTCGGTCCAATCCGGAAATGTTTAATCCCCACACACGAAAGAAAGCTAGAAATGACCACCGGAGGAGAACGGAGCGCCGGAATGCAAAACGGACAACGGGAAAAATGCTCGAATGCATGAGACGAACACGTATGCAAATGCAATGCACATGATGACATGATATGAGATGCATGACAAAGACAACAACACACGGAGACAAAGACCCGAACCCGAGAAATAAATATAACTTAACGCCGAAAACAGCAAGAGTTGGGGTACAAATTGGGAAAGTTACATCCGGGGTGTTACAACACTCCACCACTACGAAAGGATCTCGTCCCGAGATCTAGGACTGAAAGAATGCCGGGTACTCAGAATGGAGGTGATCCCCGCGTTCCCAGGTAGCTTCACGGTCGGAATGGTGTGACCACTTGACTTTGAGAAATTTGATTGACTTGTTGCGAGTCTTGCGTTCAGTCTCTTCAAGAATAGCAACTGGGTGCTCACGATAAGAGAGATCTTCTTGGAGCTCAATGTCCTCGAAGTTGATGGTGCGGTCAGGAGTCTTGAAGCACTTTTGAAGCTGAGAGACATGGAACACGTCATGGACATTTGCAAAGTTTGAAGGAAGCTCGAGTTGATAGGCGAGGTCGCCTCTCTTGCTGACAATCTTGAAAGGTCCCACGTATCTAGGTGCAAGCTTCCCTTTGATACCGAAGCGACGAGTACCTTTCATAGGAGAGACGCGGAGGTAAACATGATCTCCGATCTCGAAAGCCAAATCACGGTGCTTACTATCATAGTAGCTCTTCTGGCGGGATTGGGCTGCTTTGAGGTTATCTCAAATGACTTTGCACATTTCTTCTGCTTCTGTGATTAAGTCATTACCCAAGAGCTGACGTTCACCGGTTTCAGACCAGTTGAGAGGGGTACGGCACTTCCTGCCATACAGAATTTCAAAAGGGGCCTTGCCCGAACTTGCTTGAAAATTGTTGTTGTAGGAGAATTCAGCATAAGGAAGACAATCCTCCCACTTCATGCCGAAGGAGATCACACAAGCCCTGAGCATATCTTCAAGAATTTGGTTGACACGCTCGACTTGACCACTAGTTTGAGGATGGAAAGCTGTGCTGAAGCGGATGTTGGTGCCCATGGCCTTCTGGAAAGAATCCCAAAACTTGGAGGTAAATATGCTGCCACGGTCTGAAGAGATCACTTGAGGAATACCGTGCAGAGAGACAATACGAGAGGTATAGAGTTCCGCCAATTGAGCTACAGTGATCGACTCTTTGATAGGCACAAAGTGAGCCACTTTGGTGAGTTTGTCGATGACAACGAATATAGCATCATTGCCACGCTTGGACTTTGGAAACCCAGTCACGAAGTCCATTTCAATGTGGTCAAACTTCCATTCTGGAATGGCAAGGGGTTGGAGGAGACCTGCTGGCCTTTGGTGTTCTGCCTTCACTCTTCTGCAGACATCACATTCATTCACGAATTGAGCGATCTCGCGCTTCATTCGAGTCCACCAATACGCTTGCTTGAGGTCCTGATACATCTTCGTTCTCCCAGGGTGGATGGAGAGGAGAGAATTGTGAGCCTCGTTCATGATCACTTTACAAAGTTCACCTTTGGGCACAACAATACGATCCTCGAAGAAGAGAGTGTCCTTGTCATCAAGGCGGTAGAACTTGTACTTGGACTGACTCTTGGCAATCCCAATCTTCACCTTTTTCACCATAGCATCAAGAAGCTGGGCTCGGCGAATCTGGTCTTCTAAGGTAGGAGAGACTTGAAGGTTGGCGAGGAATCCTTGAGGAACAACTTGCAGATTAAGTTTGCGGAAAGCTTCACAAAGCTCGGGTTGATAAGGCTTAAGAATCAGACTATTGCAGTAGGCCTTTCTGCTCAAAGCGCCAGCAATCACATTGGCCTTGCCTGGAGTATACTCAATACTCGGATTATACTCTTGAATCATTTCGACCCATCGAGTTTACCTGAGGTTGAGATTAGGCTGAGTGAAGATGTACTTGAGACTCTTGTGATCAGTGAAAATATCCACTTTTCTTCTCAATAGAAGATGTCTCCAAGTCAAAAGAGCATGCACAACTGCCGCCAACTCGAGATCATGAGTGGGGTAGTTCTTCTCATTAGGCTTCAACTGGAGAGATGTATAAGCAACAACTTTCTTCTCTTGCATCAAAACTGCGCCAAGACCTTGGAGAGAGGCATCACAAAAGACCTCGTACGGCTTGGATTCATCAGGTGGAGTCAGAACTGGAGCAGTGATCAATTTCTCTTTCAAAGTGTTGAAAGCAATGTCACACTCCGGAGACCAAACGTACTTGACGTGCTTCTGAAGAAGATTAGAGAGAGGCTTCACGATCTTAGAAAAGTTTTCAACGAATCTTCGGCAATAGCTTGCGAGACCGAGGAAGCTACGGAGCTGCTTCACATTCTGAGAAGGTTCCCAATTCACAATTGCAGACACCTTCTCAGGATTCACGGCAATGCCCTTGGCAGAGATGATATGACCAAGATAAAGAACCTCATCGAGCCAAAATTCACACTTGGAGAACTTGGCATAGAACTGATGTTCTCTGAGCTTATCAAGAACGAAATGCAAATGCTTGGCATGATCTTCCTTGTTCTTCGAGAAAACCAGAATGTCATTGAGATAGACCAAAAACAAAGTCATTGGTGTAGGCGTTGAAGATGAAGTTCATCATGCGAGAGAACGTTGGAGAGCGTTGGCAAGGCCAAAAGACATGACAGTGTATTCATAAGAACGAAATCTTGTTCTGAATGCTGTCTTGGGAATATCTTCTTCACGAATGCGAATCTGGTGATAACCCATACGGAGATCAAGCTTGGAGAATACTTGGGCACCTTTGAGTTGTTCGAACAGCTCATTGATGTTGGGAAGTGGGTATTTGTTCTTGATGGTCTTCTTGTTCACTGGACGGTAATCAACACAAAGTCGTTCCGTTCCATCCTTCTTCACAAAAAGAACACCACAACCCCATGGAGAAGAACTAGGCCGGATGAGACCCATTCTTTCTTGCTCATCGAGTTGCTTCTTCAGCTCCTTCAACTCTTCAGGTCCGAGCTTGTAAGGATGTTTGCACACAGGTTCCATACCAGGCTCAAGATCAATAACGAATTCAACTGGCCGGTGTGAAGGCATTCCTGGGAGCTCTTCTGGAAAGACGTCTTGATATTCGCAAGCGACTGGAATTTGAGAGATGGCATCCAATTCACCCTTCTCATTGAGAGAAAACAGACGGATGGTATTATCCTGAGCGGCAAAGACAATTACATCCTCAGACGAATGAGTCAATTGAATCTGCCTGGCTGCACAATCAAGCTGAGCCTTGTGCTTAGAAAGCCAATCCATCCCGAGAATAAGATCAATATCCGACTCACCGAGAACCGTTGGAGAAGATAGAAACTTGTAGTCACCCAAAGTGATAGTAACATCCGGAGCAATGGAGTTAGCATGCATGCGCTTACCGGGAGAGACAACTGCTAAAGGACTAGGCAAAATTTGCAAAGGCAAACCATGCTTAGATGAAAACGGTCTCGAGATGAAACAATGCGATGCACCCGTGTCAAAAAGAACTTTTGCAGGAATATCATTAACAGGAAGGTTACCCATGATCACATCTGACGAGTCCTCTGCCTGAGCTGCATTCATCAAATTGACCTTGGCATGCTTGGGGTTATGCTTGACCAGAACTGTATTTGCCGATCTGACAGGAGGAGGAGGAAGACGCCTCTGGTTGAGACACTTGTTGGCATAGTGACCCTTCTGTTGGCACTTGTTGCACGTGACCTCTGAAAGCGGACGGTGATACGGAGCACTCGATCTTGGAGCTTGAGACGAAGTCTTGTTCTGAAAGCCAGGGTTGGGTGGGTGGGAAGAACCACTGCCACCTTTGCTCTTCTGCTGATACAGCTGACGGAACAGAGGAGGAGGAAGCCAAAACTTCTGTTGCTTGGCCACTTGAGTAGAGGAAGAAGGAGTAACATCTCAGACTCGCTTACTGGAAGCATCACACCTCAACTGAGCAGCCTCTTGCTTCAGTGCCATGTTGTAGAACTCATCGTACCTCAAGGGCTCAAAGAGAACAAGAGCGAGCTGAATTTCTTCTCTGAGACCACCCCTGAACTGATATATCATGCTCTTCTCATCAGGTACGTCCTGCTTGGCAAAGCGGGCGAGCTTCTGGAACAACTTGTTATAGTCATAGACAGACAAAGAGCCTTGCTTCAGATTGCGGAATTCCTCACGCTTGCTTTCAACCACGCTCTGCGGAATATGATGAGCTCGGAAATCTCGACGGAAATCATCCCAAGTGATAACACGTCCACCTCTGGAGTCCTTGTACTGCTGGAACCATTCTGCAGCTTGATCTTTGAGTTGGAAGGAAGCGAACTTAACAAAGTCCTCAGGCCTGACGTTACTGCACTCGAAATGCTTACACAGATCCACAAGCCAATCGTCAGCATTGGTTGCCTCAACACAATTGCTGAAAGTCTTTGGCCCGTTAGCAAGGAACTGGTTGAGTGTAGCAAAGTGACTCTGATTGCTGCCTTGATTCCCATGACTGCCTTGATTGCACTCTTGAAGAATTTGCATGATCAGCTGTGTGTTTGCATTGGTTGCGGCCATCACAGCTTGCCATGCCTTCGGAGGAGGTGGAGGTGGTGGCGGATCAGGATTCGGAGTCGTGCGTGTTGGAGGAGCCATCCTGAAGAGGTTGACCACCATTAGCACATTGACAGACAAATATTGAAGCTGAATCCAACGGAATGAAAATTGCAACATATAGCCTTCACATCCGAACAAAATGAACGAATGCATTCCTCTTGAAATGGTCACATATCCATAAATTGAGAAGCCACGTAGAATTAAGGTATAGAAATAAATCAACAAGGTACGGATCAAGAACGAATAATCGGTAAGAAATCCCAATCTCAAACCAATATCCGTGGAAGAAGAACTAGAGCTACTAGAATTCCCACCTATGAAACTCCCGAACCTTTCCGGTTATGCAATCAGGTGTTGGGGATACAGGGGAAGCATAATATCTCACCCAAACTAGCAATTCCTACATCCAGCTGTATCCATCCTTCAACACATAACCAAGAAAACTTCGGAAACCATCTACCTCAACCTTCGAAAAGCATCCGTTATACAAGTTATGGCGGTACTCCCGAACTCCCGCCCCAGTACTGGGTGGCGTCGAGGTTATCTCACCAACGAACTACATAAAAGAGATTTTCGATGTCGGCGTACTAAACTCAGGTATTCTAGAACTGCAACGATAAAATTATGATGACAACACCTCAGAGCTCAACTCCCCGGGACACTTCCACTAAACCCCTGACAGGAGGCACCAAGTCAATGTTCTCATCATAAAACCATCGGAACGATTCCAAGATACCCGCGTGATCCTAAATTTTTTTTAGTGAAATTTGAGAAGAGAAGAGTCAAAACTCTACGTCAGGAAGCCTTACCAGAGCGATGAGGAGACTGGGAAGTAAAAAGAATTCCTAATATCTCCAATATATAATTCCTAAAAGACTCAAAACATTATTCTAGACATAACTCGGCCGCTAATAACGATCAAGCAATGGGGCTCCTAAGGTCGGGGAAGGCTCTGATTACCAACTTGTAACACCCTCGATGCGACTATAGCTCCCACGTGTCGAGGCACGACCTAGAGACATAATCGCATTGAAGGCATATGTCGCAAGTTAGGCAATCTTCACAAACATCCCATGTAATGTAATAATAAAAGGGGAGATAACATAGTTGGCTTACACTCGCCATGTCAATCAAGTACATAAATAACATTACATCATCCAAACACTCATGGCCCGACTATGGTGCCAAAATAAAAGAGAACCCAACATGCGACACGGTCCCAATCACCCCAACTGGGCACCACTACTGATCATCGGGAAAGGAAACATAGTATCGTTGAGAGTCTTTGTCGAACTCCCACTTGAGCTCATACGCGTCTCCTGGAGTGGAATCATCAGGCCCTGCATCTGGTGTAATAGTAATCTATGAGCCACAGGGACTCAGCAATCTCGCACCCTCGCGATCAAGACTATTTAAGCTTATAGGTAAGGCAAGGTAAAATATGAGTGGAGCTGCAGCAAGCGACTAGCAAGTATGGTGGCTAACTTATTCGCAAAAGAGAGCGAGAAGAGGAGGCAAAACACGAGCGAGAAACTACAGAACAACCTGCACAAACATTACTCTAACACCGTGTCCACTTCCCGGACTCCGTCAAGAAGAGGCCATCACGGTAACACACTCAGTTGATTCATTTTTTATTAATTAAGGTTCAAGTTATCTACAACCGGACATTAACAAATTCCCATCTGCCCATAACCGCGGGCATGGCTTTCAAAAGTTCAATCCCCGCAGGGAGTCCCAACTTAGCCCATAACAAGCTCTCACGGTCAACGAAGGAATAAACCTCCTCCCAAGACGTTCCGATTAGACTCGGTATCCCGGTAACTCAAGACACTTCGACAGGTTAAAATAAGACCAGCAACACCACCCGAATGTGCCGACAAATCCCGATAGGAGCTGCACATATCTCTTTCTCAGGGCACACTCAGATGAGACATCCTACGAGTAAAACTAACCCTCAAGTTGCCCCGAGGTGGCCCCGCAGTCTACTCAGTCGGACCAACACTCAGAGGAGCACTGGCCCGGGGGGGGGGGGGGTTAAAATAAGATGACCCTTGAGTCTGCAGAACCCAAGGGAAAGAAAAGGCTAGGTGGCAAATGGTAAGACCAATGTTGGGCATTGCTGGAAAAGCTTTAATCAAGGCGAACTATCAAGGGGTACCCATTATAACCCAACCGTGTAAGGAACGCAAAATCCGGGAACATAACACCGATATGACGGAAACTAGGGCGGCAAGAGTGGAACAAAACACTAGGCGAGAGGCTGAGCCTTCCACCCTTTACCAAGTATATAGATGCATTAAGATAACATAGCAATATAATGATATCCCAACAAGTAAATAAATGTTCCAACAAGGAACGGCCTCCAATCTTCACCTGCAACTAGCAACACTATAAGAGGGGCTGAGCAAAGCGGTAACATAGCCAATCAACGGTTTGCTAGGACAATGGTGGGTTAGAGGTTTGACATGGCAATTTGGGAGGCTGGCAAGCAAGTGGTAGGCATCGTAGCAATGGCATAGCAAAAGAGCGAGCAAACTAGCATAGCAAAGACAGTAGTGATTTCGAGGGTATGATCATCTTGCCTGCACAATTGTCAGAGTTGACTGGATCCTCAAAAGCAAACTCAACGGGCTCCTCGTTAGCAAACTCGTCTCCCGGCTCTACCCAAACAAGACAAACAAGCAACAAGGACAAAATCAACCACATGCAAACTCAAACAACACGATGCAAAGATGATATGCTATGCGGGATGCGATGCGGGATGCAAAATGCAAGATATGACAGAAAATGCATGAACCTGGCCTCAACTTGGAATTCCAAGGGTGCCACTGGAAAGATGAGATGAAATCGCTTGAAAACGATATAAAGAACGCCGTAATCGAAGTTACGGTTTGGAAATGGCAAGCGTTTCAAAAATGACAACGGTCTGCGATTTACAGCAAGTAGGCATCTAAATGCAACGAAATGAACATGCTACAGCACCTAAACAAGACAACAAAATACATGGCAGGGATTCACACAAGATTCTTAACAAAAGTCTAGCACTGAGCTACGGCCAATTCATCCATTAGGAGCTTCAAACAAGCATGGCATAAACGCAAATGGTAAAACAGATCTCAGACTTAGTGAAATTAACACTTGTCTGGAATTTCAGATCATATAGTCCTCTTCGGAGCAACAAAACAATATGCTACAGGACCTGAACATGACAAAGTAAAGCATGGCATGGAGCTACTCAACAAGCTTAACAAAAGTCCCTTAGTGATCTTGAGCCAAATGGGATCACAAAATATACTAACAAGCACACGAACATAGCAAAAACATAATCAGTTTTCAGACTTAGTGAAAACTGGGACATGCTGAAACATAACTCACGAAGGCATGTTTACGAGCTCGATGCACTCACTATGGTGCAAGTCATGGCGAGACAAGCATACACCCATAAACAAGGCACAAAATGCAAGCTAGACATGGCAAGAACAATAGCATAGCATGCACGGATCAACTACAATAGCATCGGCAAAATCGCAAACAAGTTGACGATCTGCCCAGATTCACAACGAAGCAAAAGTAGAGCTCGATTGACTCAAGCTAGGGTGCTCCATAATTGCAAATAAAGACATGGATGGATAGAGAACTACAAGATTAACAAAACTCCCTTACTGATCATCCTCAAAAGAGGCACGGATCACTAGGAAACAACAAGAACATATGGCATCGTGAGACAAACAATCCCAGGACTTAGTGAAATCACTAAGTCCCTGAAAACAGAATTACCGGGTGCCTCACTTTGCAAGCTTGCACAAGTCACCACACACATCCTAAAAATACATGGGTTGCACCTCTGGATAGATGACAAACCCTTAGCAAAACATATGAAGAAGTCATGGGCATAGCATGCACACATTAATCATGGCAAAAATGACAAAAGTGCTAAACGGAGTAACAGATCTGACAATTAACTCAAGTAGCCCTCTTCTAACAGCATTTCGGGCATCAAGATGAGGTCAAATGAAAATGATGCAATGGAATGAAATGATGAACTCTCTGAGATGAACATTTTGATATGCTATATGCATGAATCGGAGCTACGGATGCAAAGTTACTGGGCCTCTAACATGAGCATATGGACTGAAAATTTTAAGGACTTGGAGGAAAAAAACCAGATCTAAGGTTCTTCTGCGGGCACGTGAACCGAGGCCGGATCTTGAGCTCGCCGGAGCTTCTCGCCGGAGTAGGAGGGAGGGCCGGCCGGGGCTTGCCGGAGATGGGGAGGAGCGGGGCCGGCGCGGCGCTCCTCGGCGGCGGGCTCCCACGGCAGGGGCGGCGAGGCATGGCGGGCGGGGCGGCAGCGGCCGGCG
>NC_057803.1:166820977-166828568 GCF_018294505.1 Triticum aestivum | reverse complement strand
GAGTTAAGGAAGAACCACCCGCAGCGGGGATGGGGGCTCGCCAGAGAGGTACCCCACTATCTCTCTTAGGGTTCAGGGTGGGGGCAGGGGGCCTAGAGGGCTGGCGGGGCGGCAGCGGACCGGCGGTGGGAAGTTGTTTCGGGGCGGCGAGGCGGCTCTGGGGCCGGCGGTTCGGCCGGTGGTGGCTGGCACCTTAGGGGGTGCAGGTTGAAGATGAACTACATGCCCTCCCTAAACTACATGTCAAGTGCCTCTCCGCTACCATTGCGTTCAGTTTCGATAGTAACATTCAGATTGCACAGTAAATTTCAGTTTCGACAGTTAAGTTCAGAGTCAACAGTTTTTACCTCATCTGTTGTAGTCAAGTGGTTTTTGGTGATGTAAATTTTACATCTATTCTACATCATCTATTGGAGATGCTATTACAATCCCACTTGAGATTGACGATGTCTGTCTTGTGCTGCTTCAACCTTGATGTCATGTTCACCTCTTGGACTCCAAGTCAGGTCCAAATTAATGTTCAAACTTGAGTTCTAAATTAGTTGTGGGGCACATATTGAGGAAGCAATGAATAGTATCTCTGTCTAATATCTGGTTCACCTAGGGTATGCCTATGTTGTTCATCTTGGGTGGGAAACAAATAGTAAAGCAATCATCATCTGTCTTTTTATTAAATTAAAGCAATCATCAGCCTGCTATCATTATTTTTGGATCCATCCACTGGTTGTTACCATCACTCTAAATTTATGCATGCTCTCCTTACATAATCTCACCATATTTTTTTCGTATGCATGTCAGATATTGTACACAGTCATGCTGAACATGTAGAGAAAAAGAGAAGAGTTTTGCACGGCAATACAATGTCATGCAGACATCGCTCCATGGTGGGTTCAATGGCAAACCCTCCCCACCCCTCTCCAGATTGTAATCCAGAGGAAGATATCTGTTCTGAGGCGGATTCAGACGCCGCTGACCACTCCTATTTACCCCCCAAGGTGTTTGCTCTACCTTGGCATGATGATGTTAGTCAGATCATGCATATGTTGCCTTGCAGTGCCTACTTTTGACATCATATATGTCATCTGCTTAGTTTAGACATGTTCTGTAATGCCACCTATTCAGTTTCTATATCATATATGGGAATTATGCAGTCTCATGTCTTTTAGCCAGCCATAATATATGTGAAATGTGCAATGCCATCTTGTTTAACCAGGCATCATATATTTGAATGATATCTTGCCCATCCTTTTCTTCATTACATTTCCATTTGTCGACAATGTTTGTACATTAAACTACTCTTCCTGTGAATCAGCCATTTGGGTGGGAGATTGAAAAATCTGGAGTGAAAACAAGGCCTTCAGAGCAGATAGTGCTACCTGTCGAAGCAGATCTCTTGTTGGGTCCCGATAGCTCCCCAGAGATGGATTCAGAGACATATGACCAGTCCTATTCCCCCACCGAGGTGTATGCTCTAACTTGGCACGATTATACTGCTCATATCATCATATGGTGTCTTGCATTGCATAGTTTAGACATCATATACACAATATTCAACACCATGTTCTTAGTTCAGACATCATATCGAATGCCCTCTGTTTAGCATATAAATCACATATGTGAATTAAATGATGCGATCCTAATTACTTAGATAACATGTAGGTGAATTATGTCATGCGATCCTGTTTAGTTTTTCATCATATCTTTGAATTATGTTATGCCATGCTATCCAGTTTAGATAGACATCATATATGTGAAATTATGTCATGCTATCCATTTTAGTTAAACAATATACATGTCAACTATTTCATGCCCTCTTTTTTCCACACTATTGATTGCATCTATCTCTCGTACAATGTCTGTACATTCAACTACGTTTCCTATTTATCAACCATTTGAATTGGAGCGAGTGATGCCAGTATCTAGCGGACTAAAAACACGGTCTTCAAATAAAACATTGCTACCTCTTGGTGGAGATAGCACCCCGGTTGTACATGCACGAGAACCAGCCCTACCACACATAACCCAAACTCTCGCAGATTGTACCCCTACTGCGATGGACAGAGAACCACCTTCACCCAATCTAACCCCAACCCCAGCAGATAGTGACCCAGTTCCTGTTGACACAGCACCATCTCCACCATAGAGCTCCCAAACAAGAGCTCTTAGTAAGGCAACTCCAGTGCCCAAAGGGCCAGTACAACCACGGCGAACCCCAACTCCACCAGTTAGTTTGCCTATTCCTGTGGAGGAAGCACAACCAGCTAGTCGTAGTTTAGCACCTATCGCATTTGATGTTGTTAAATCGTATGTGCGTATCCTCCCATCTTGGAAATGTTATACTGAAGATGAAGGAAAATGCTAGTTGTAGGTGTTTGTCCAGGAGTTATGTGTAAGTAATGTTATTCATGGCAATTACTTTGCTTTGTCCCATACATCCTAGCTCCATGATGGTTATAATATAGCAAATTTTCCCATTTTTCTCTATAGATAAGGACCGATTTGGAAACTCGAGATGAGGTAACCTATGTTAATACCTCTGCTATCTTCAAGAATGCTTGGTGGCAGTATCGGAATTACCTGAAGAAAACGTACTTCACCGACAAAGAAACTCATCAAATTCCCTTGCGTTCTCCTGAGACACATTTACTGGACGATGACTGGGAACACCTTGTTCTGTACTAGTCCCGAACCAAGAATGTGGTAAGGTCTATGAGCTCATTTTCTATTTTTAAGTACTATATTCTTGCGTCTTACTATACTCTGTTCATGTAGAATAAGTGCCTAAACCTGCAGAACAATTGTTCTAATTTAAGATTCCATTGCTATCATAGTTCAAAAAAGCGCTAGGCGTTAATTGTGCGTTTTGCCACCGCCTTGCGCTTTACTGACCAAAGCGCATGCTTATGCATAGATTAAGCGTAGTTATGCGCAATGCATTTTGCCAACGCCTATAGCCTAGGCGTGCTTAAGCGCTCGCTTAGGTGCGCCTTTTTTAACTATGATTGCTATCGTGCATACTGCTTTGCTCTTGTATCATTGTATTTACTCATACAAACTTATTTGTAAATTGAAGGATCCAATCAAAACTCCAATGGCACAGCAGGTATGTTCACGCATGTTTCTTTAACAGGTTTGCTCTTATAAATAGCTCTGTTGATTTCAATTTCAATTGTGTACATAGTTGACTTCTCATATCATGCACATTCCTAGCATCACAACAGAGCCAATAGTGTTGTTGTACATGTAGACCCGTGGTACCCATCTGAAATCTTGTTGTGACGTGTAGTTTCCCACGCTTTGTATTCCTACACTGCTGCTTTGTCTTGAACTGATATGATTTGAACCGTGTCTCTATTTTGATTTGGGAAGACAATGCAGTGACCATAAGACATAGATATATGTTTGTTTGATGCTTTTATTATGTACTAGTACTTGGCAATAGAAGACTTGGTAGTTTAATCATGTCCACCTTACTAATGAACTGGTTCACCGAAATGAGTTTCATATACTAGTACATGCTAAATCTGTTATGTGTCTGCTTGTTTCTTCTTTTAGAATGCTGACAGAATATTCGGGAAGAGTGCCTTATTAAACAATGGTAAAGGAAGTAATGTAGATAAGGTTCAGGATAGTGACACATCCTTGTTGGTCTCCAACAAAGCTGATAAAATAGCTAAGGAAGACTATCTCGAAGACAGTGAGACAACCCCAAAGTCCTGTCTAGGTTTAGTGTTCGAGTTACTGGCCACTACCGCTTGCACAAGCTATTCAAACTCACTGTCTAAATCAGTTCGGTTTCTTGAGTCTGAACTACAAGCTGAAAGACATCGATCAGCTGTGCTGCGACAAGAAGCGGAAGGACTGCGGAAGTCCTTGGAGCATTCAGATGCATACTTTCTGGTGCAACAGTGTAACGCCCTCGATGCGGCTATATCTCCCACGTGTCGAAGCATGACTTAGAGGCATAACCGCATTGAAAGCAATGTTGCAAGTGAGGTAATCTTCACACAACCCATGTAATACATAAGGGACAAAGATACATAGTTGGCTTACAATCGCCACTTCACACAATTACATGAATAAAGCATTACATCATCCAAATACAATCAAGGCCCGACTACGGAGCCAAAATAAAAGAAGACTACCCCAAATGCTACACATATCCCCGATCGACCCCAACTGGGCTCCACTACTGATCAACTGGAACGAAACGACACAAAGGACAAGATCTTCAACGAGCTCCTCCTTGAGCTTGGTTGCGTCACCTGCTCGGTAACATCGGCACCTACAAACTGGTTTTGGAAGTATCTGTGAGTCACGGGGACTCAGCAATCTCACACCCTCACGATCAAGACTATTTAAGCTTATAGGAAGGGTAAAAGGTATGAGGTGGAGCTGCAGCAAAAGACTAGCATATATGGTGGCTAACCAACGCAAAAGAGAGCGAGAAGAGAAGGCAAAAGCACGGTCGAACAACTATGATCAAGAAGTGATCCTAGAACAACCTACGTCAAGCATAACTCCAACACCGTGTTCATTTCCCGGACTCCGCCGAGAAGAGACCATCATGGCTACACACGCGGTTGGTGCATTTTAATTAACATCAACTTCAGGTTTTCTACAACCGGACATTAACAAATTCCCATCTGCCCATAACCGCGGGCACGGCTTTTGAAAGTTCAAATCCCTGCAGGGGTGTCCCAACTTAGCCCATCACAAGCTCTCACGGTCAACGAAGGATATTCCTTCTCCCAAGACAATCCGATCAGACTCGGCATCCCGGTTACAAGACATCCTCGACAATGGTAAAACAAGTCCAGCAAGACCGCCCAATGCACCGACATCCCGATAGGAGCTGCACACATCTCGTTCTCAGGGCAACACCGGATAAGCAATCCGTACAACTAAAACCAGCCCTCGAGTTTCCCCGAGGTGGCACTACAAGGGGCTCTAGTTTGGACAAACACTTATACAAGCATTGGCCCGGGGGTTTAAAATAAAGATGACCCTTGGGCTGGCCTAACCCAAGGGAAAAAGAGGCTAGGTGGCGAATGGTAAAACCAAGGTTGGGCCTTGCTGGAGGAGTTTTATTCAAAGCGAACTGTCAAGGGGTTCCCATTATAACCCAACCACGTAAGGAATGGAAAATCCGGGAACATAACACCGATATGACGGAAACGAGGGTGGCAAGAGTGGAACAAAACACCAGGCATAAGGCCGAGCCTTCCACCCTTTACCAAGTATATAGATGCATTAATTAAATAAGAGATATTGTGATATCCCAACAAGTAAACATTTTCCAACAAGGAACAACATCTCCATGTTCCAACAAGGAACAAACTTCAATCTTCACCTGCAACTAACAACGCTATAAGAGGGGCTGAGCAAAGCGGTAACATAGCCAAACAACGGTTTGCTAGGACAAGGTGGTTAGAGGCTTGGTTCAACAATAGGGGAGGCATGATAAGCAAGTGGTAGGTATCGCAACATAGGCATAACAAGAGAGCGAGCAACTAGCAAGCAAAGATAGAAGTGATTTCGAGGGTATGGTCATCTTGCCTAAAATCCTGCAAGGAAGAAGAATGAGTCCATGAAGAAGACAAATGGACGTAGATGAACGGGTCCTCACAAACGCGACATTGTCGGAACCAACCCAAAGAAGCAAACACCGGAAAGAAGCACACAACATAGTAAACAACCAACACATGAACATGGTATGATATGCGGGATGTGGTATGCGATGCATATGCATGAATTGGAAAGGAATGATTGAACCTGGCCTCAACATGGAAATCCAAGAGTGCCACTGGAAAGGTGAGGTGATTTCGGCTGAAATCGATATAAAGATCACCGGAATCGGATGCACGGTTTGGAAATGGCAAGCAAAACAAATATGGCACCGGTCTGCGATTAACAGCAAGTAGCCATCTAAATGCATCAAGATAAATAAGCTACAACACTCAAACATGGCAACAAAATACAAGATAGGAATCCACTCAAGATGCTTGACAAAAGATGAACACTGAGCTATGGCTAATTCACTCAATAACAGGTTCAAACAAGCATGGCAAAAGAGAAAATGATAACAGGTTTCAGACTTGAAGAAAATAACACAAGTCTGGAATTTATCATCAGGAAGCACACTTTAGAGCATGAAAACTACATGCTACAGAACTTAACATGGCAAAGAAAGGCATGGGATGAAGCTACTCAAAGCACTTAACAAAAGTCCCTTAGTGACCTTGAGACAAAAGAGATCAGAAAATACAATTGCAAAGCATGTGAACATGGCAAGAACATGAACAGATTCAGACTTAGTGAAAAACTGGAGCATGGCAAAACAGTTAACGAGTAGGCATGTTTACAAGCTCGATGCACTCACTAAAGAGCATGGCATGATAAACTAAGCATACACAGATCAAGAAGACATGGCATAGAAGCTAGACATGGCAAGAACAACAACATAGCATGCACGGATCAATAGCAACATCCTCGTCAAAATCGCTAAACATGTCAACGATCTGCCAGGATTCACTTTATAGCAAAAGTAGAGCTCGATTGACTCAAGCTATGGTGCTCCATAATTGCAAACAAAGACATGCATGGATAGTGCACCATAATGTTAACAAAACATCCTTACTGATCATCCTCAAAAGAGGCACGGATCACTAGGAAACAACATGAACATATGGCATAAAAACAAAAACAAGTCCCTAAAATCAGCATTAACGATTACGCTACTTTGCAAGCTTGTGCTAGTCACCACAAATATCACAAAAATACATGGCAAGCATCTCTGTAAAGATGGCATGGCATATAACAAAACACATGTAGAGCTCAGGATCATAGCATGGACACATTAATCATGGCAAAAATGACAAAATGCCATTTGCCAAAACAGATCTGACAAATTCACCACATAGCCCTCTTCCAACAGCATTTCGGGCATCAAGATGAGCTCAAATGAAAATGATGCAATGAGATGAAATGATGTACTCGTCGAGGCGAACATTTTGATATGCTACACACATGAATCGGAGCAATGGTGACGGAGTTATGACATGATGAAATATGCATGAAAGTGAATGGATTCGGGGACTTAGCAGTTTTCTGGGAAAAACAGACGGGCGCTGTTTAACTAATTGCCGTGTAGGGCGAGGGATAAGGCCGTTCAGAGGCTCACCTAGTGGGCTTTTGTCCAGGAAGAAGGGAGAGAACGATGGGCCGGATCTGGGGCGCGGCCCACTCGGTCCACGAGCGTGAGGGGGAAGGCGGCCCACAATGTGGATGCCCGTCGTCTCCTCGAAAGGAACCGTAACAAGGCCATGGCGGCGCCGGCGACGCAGGGCTCCGGCGGGAGGGTTCGAGGACGCGGGGAGGCCGGCAGGGTCGGGAACGGGTAGATCCGGGCCTGAGGACCCCGGATCCAGCGGAACTTGACGAAGATGCGGCCGGCAGCGAGGTTCCCATGGCAGCGGCGGATCCTGGAAACAGAGAGAGAGATCTCTGGTGAGGGAGAGAAGCAGCAGGAGGAAGAAAGAGAGAGGCGCGGCCTGGCCTGGCCAGACACGGTCGCCGACGGCGGCGTCGG
>NC_057803.1:166809469-166820550 GCF_018294505.1 Triticum aestivum | reverse complement strand
GAGGAGGCGTGAGGAGCAGAGGCTTCGGCGGACGGCAGCAGGGAACTCCGGCGAGCCGGGCGCGGGTGGTGGCGCGCTCGGGCAGTGGGGGCGGATCCGGGCTCGCGCGGGCCCGCTGTGGGCTCCGCGGGCCGCAGCGGCGGGAGGACTCCGGTGGGACACTTGGCAGCCTCTGAGTGGGTGCGGGAGGCTTCGCTGCTGACGTGGCGTGCTCCGATAGGTCGGAGTGATGTGGCGGCGGGGTGGACGTGTCCGGCAGCGGAGTGGACATGTCCGACGGCGCGATGGAGAAGAAGGTTAGGGTTTCATCCGCGAAAATTTCAGGGAAGGCCACATATTTATAGGTAGAGGGAGCTAGGAGAGTCCAAATGAGGTGCGGTTTTTGGCCACGCGATCGTGATCGAACGACCAAGATGATGGAGGAGGTTTAGGTGGGTTTTGGGCCAAATTGGAAGGGTGTTGGGCTGCAACACGCACGAGGCCTTTTTGGTCCCTCGGTTAACCGTTGGAGTATTAAACGAAGTCCAAATGGCACGAAACTTGACAGGCGGTCTACCGGCAGTAAACCAAGGCCGCATGACAAGTCTCGGTCCAATCCGGAAATGTGTAATACCCACACACGAAAAGAGGTAGAAAGGGACACCGGGTGACATAGGAGCGCTGGAATGCAAAACAGACAACGGGGAAAATGCTCGGATGCATGAGACGAACATGTATGCAAATGAAATGCGCATGATGATATGATATACAATGCATGACACGCAAGCAATGACAATGCAACAACAGCGAATAACTGGAAGACACCTGGAACATCGGTCTTGGGGCGTTACAACACTCCACCACTACGAGAGGATCGCGTCCCGAGATCTAGAATGGCACCGGAGGGAAAACAGAAGAGAAAGAGAAGAGGTAAAACTAAGTTGTTCCTTTGACAAACGTGTGAAACCAAAGAACCTTGAAAAGGTTAAGCCATTTCGAGAAAAGAATACAACGGAGATAAGTGAAGTTGAAAACACTCCGTTAAAAAAACAAGGAAGAACAAATTCGAACAGCTCTCCGGTTGGAAAGATATGCAAGGCTTGATAAAATGAAGAACTTGAGCCGCGTGCACACAATCCGGTTAAAAGGATAAGCACGAAAAGAACATGATATTTGAGCAAACGAGATGATGGGTAAATATTGCATCAATACAAAGCCTCCGGAAGAAATGAAAGAATAGAAGTTGGATCGTCGGAACAAAAGAACGGAGAAGAAAACAACATCTTCTACCTCCGATGAGCTTGAAAAACATTTTAAAGAGAAGGGTCGCATGGAGTTGTTGGAAAACCAACAACGAAAAGAATAAGCTTGATATGGTCTTAAGGAATACATCTCAAATTATGAGGTGACAACCTGCCACTCACGGGAAAAGAATTGGATTGATAAGAACAAGGAGACGAGAAAGCCATTTCACCAGGAGGATAAAAGAAGAACTTGGGTCATTTATAAGCACCATAATAGCAACAAACCTTAGAGAAGGCTTTAGGTGAAATATAACCCAAGATAACTCCAATGACGAGATTGATGGATTTAAAATATCTCATTCATGACAACATGTGAATCATGAAACATGAATTCAAATTATCAAGAATGACATAATACCACCTCCAATGATACGCAAGAAAGAATTGCGCTCCGGATTACAATATGAAGAAAGCTTGAACTCCTTTGAAAATAATCTTGATGAACGTTTCGAGAACGGATTAAGTCCTTTATGGACCATCATGCAGAAACTTCATGAATAACTCCGGTAAACAAAAGAATGGTAAAACGAAAAGAAAGATGAGAAGAGTAAGGTTGAAGCCTTGCAATGATTAGATGAAGCTTTGCGACTAGATAAAGAGAAAACTTGGAACTTCGGAAAAGAAAAATGAACAAATGGAAACAAGAATTTGATGAGCCTCCGGAATAAGGAATTAAGTTCACTCGATGAAACAAGAATAAGAATTACATTATGCATATTCTTCACCAATTAAATTGATGACAAGCAATGGACTTGGCATGCTACTTATTCTCGTATAAAGGATTTAAAATAGATATAGCATAAACTTGGAACGTCTTCAACGAACCACCGGTAGATTTGGGAACAACGAATTGATTGATATGAACACGAAGGAAGAAGAATCTTGAATAGCCACCGTAAGAATTGGAAATTTACGAAGTAAAGTGATGAGTCACCGGTAAGAATTAGAGAACGAGTGAGGAAACTTGAGGGGATTTAGATACAAGAGAACGAATAGATCACGAGCTGATTAGAGGATATTGAATGATGCACCGGTGAGATTTGGGGAACGAGAGCTAAAAGCTAAGAATGAACAAGTCTTCTAAAATGATGGGCTCCGGATAATCGAACTCAAAATACCCTTGAATATCTCCTGATGGGTGAAAAGGATTCTCACAATCAAAAATAATTATGAGAGGATGGCAACAAGCTAGCACCATGAATCTTGAAGAGAATGGAGCAAGATTACAGAGAAATTCTTCTTCGGTCTTCAATATCTGAGAATGACGATGAGAAACACCACCAAATTGTTGAGATACTCCGGGATGAAAATGGAAAGGTTGAACCAACGATGAAAGAATTTGAAAGATCAAGGAGAAAGGCATTTGACTGATGATAACTCATTCTTACATCAAACTTGGAAAATAATTTGAGAGTAACACCGGGAAAAATAAGAAGAGTCAGGGAAGATCCTGGGAAAAGACTTGTGGGTTAGGGCCCACTCAAAAGATACATCGTTGAACGATTTGAAGGAGAGATTGCACCAATGGAATTAAATGGCTTGAATAAGATAAACATCCTCAAAATAGGATGAACGGATCTTGAATGACAAGACGATCCTTCTGAGATATCTTTAGCACTCCGGAATAATTGAATAGCGAGAAATGGATGATTAAGAGGTGTACCGGCATGAGAAAGTATTTGCAACAAGGAAAGGATATAATTGACAAAGCTTGAATTGAATTCATCGGAGATGAAAAGAATGAAGAATGACGAACTTGAAGCTCCATTAGAATCTTCCCGAGAATCACCGGATAAGAACATTGACAGAAAAGGAATGGAGAGACTTCACAAGAATATAAAGGATACTTGATTAAAACATCGGATTCCTTGAAGAAAAAGGGTGGACGGGCGGGAAAACAAAGGCAACTTGGGGACGGATGAAACAAACACCGTTGAGAAGAACTGATACTTGATCTTGCGGATGTTGAAATGATCGGATCCACTTGAAAAGAAGCACACCGGTGAAAAGGATTGACAAGACAATCTTGATGATCAATAAGGATTGGTATTCACATTGGAGTATGAGAACACCATTTGGGGAAGGTATGGAATCAACACTTGACATTGAAGCAACTCGAATACCACAACTCAAAACAAAACAAAGGATTGGCTTACAAAATAAACCGGAACAAACATATGATAGAGATTTCGTTCGAAGTTTTCATGGTGGGGCCTACACGGGCTCGATCATACAGCACCATCATGTACCAGGAAGTGCACATGATATACGAAGCGTCCCCGAGTCGGCATAGCCAAGGACTCTTTAAGACACAACGAGACCACTGTAAAACCAACCTGGATAGGCGGACCACTAGACGTCGAACCCCAATTTCATATCATACTAGTAAGATGCCCGTGCTGCGCCACGGAATTACAAGAGATCTCGTGGAACATTGTTTACTCAAGGGTCAGCAGTCTAATGAACAACAAAAGACGTACCAAGATCTTGATCAATGTGATGTTATATCATTGATAGATACACACTGAGCAAAATCAAACACATGGTTTCCAACTAATAACCCCCTTGTCGAAGCCAAACATTTTCTTCCACATTTTCAACTTGTAGAAGACTTGTCACAGTTTTCTCATTGCTCACCCGTATTGAGGGGACACGGAAAATGTGGCAAATAGAAAATCTATCCATAAACATTTGGCAATTGCACCAGACAACTTCGATTTTATTGACATGAGTGAACAATGTACAAAACACCGGAAAGGCAAAGGAGAAACACACAGAATGCCCGAGGACCACCAAGCTAGATTACTATTACTGAATGATGTGTCGTGCGCCGGTATTCTTCCAACATTGGCTTCGTCAATGGCAAGCTAACAACTCTAATTTGTGAAAAATGTGGCGATTGCGCTCACGCCAAATCTCCCAAATCACTGGCACGGCCATCGATCTTCAATAGATATTATCATGTACAGCCTTAGAGCAACTACTGCAACGGAATTGTTGCTTTCCTTTGAACAGCTCTAGAAAACAAAACAAGCTATTATGTTACCTTTTATCCAAGGATTCAGCTCACTTTGTGCTAGTATATTAGGCAAACCAGACTTAAATGTGAAGGTAAATGGCAGCAATTAATATATCCAAATGACAAACATATCATATAGCCTGAGCACACACTTATGGTTCCAGAACAAAGAAAAAAGATTGAAGTACAAGTGTTTGACTGAATACCTAAGCTCTTGCTTCATCCATGTTTCCACCTAAAAGAACATCAGACAACCAGTACTTCATCTTCTCACCTAAAAGCACATCGGACAATCAAGACATCATATATATAGTCTCCTGTAGTATATTTAGACAGGCAAAACAAGGAGCATGTAGAGGTCTGTAGTATAATTAGGAAAAGGAAAAAAACAATGGACAACAGTTGCAGAACATTGTACAGAGCAAAGAAACCAAATGTCAAGTAAAAAATGATTTTGAAACATATGTATATAGAAGGGATGAGTTCACATGTACGGACATACATAAATATCAGTACTGGACTACTTGTAACTTCTTACATCAACCAGGTTTCTGCACAAAAAAATGTCGATAACAGACAGCATGGAAACAAATATCCAGGGTGCAGCCTGAAAAATTGGACTGGAGCTACCAAGCAAAGGAGAGGTGCTGATGACAAAACGACCTGTTGTAGGCATCATATGTTTTATCTGAACAGAAAGAGTAACAAAGACAACTACTAAAAAAACAATTCAAAGACACATATGGATTTTATAGGCACACGGTTTCGACTTATGATTTATCTTTCGAGCTTTCTCCTTGCTCCAAGCACTTAACGGATGTGAGCATACCACTAAATGAGTTGCGACTCAGATATGAAATTCCACATGATAAATTTCATCATCATCTGGTAAGCAATACGGATAAAACAAATGATATGCATAGGTTTGGTAGCCAAAAAGTACAAACCCAAACAGAATCAAATTTTCACAGCATTTCACAAGAGCCTATCATAACAAGCAGGACCCATATTACGATTCGTAACTTGCAGCCGGTGGTGGGAAAACAAAATACATTCACAGCAAAAATGTCCAGAATGATGAAGTATGAAGCATGCTGCACTTATAACTCTAAAAGTTTTATTCAACGCTTGTGATTCCTTTTAATACTTAAAGTTTTATTTCTCAAGAAGTGGTGACTTGGGCACAGAAGACAGTTCTCCATGTTACCACTAACGCTTTATCTCTGCATTTGCACAAGTAAGGATTGCCTGACAGAAATGAAACAAGAGCTGTTGAGAGACAGTTAGATAGATGAGATTTTAATCTTTGTCAGACCACCATACCTTGGTCCTTGACGCCAAACGAGAAGGGCAGCGAATCTTACCTCCTCACACTCTGATTGATCTCAATATGTGAGAGTGTGACCAGTGTATGGCTTCTTGGGCCTAGTTCGGGCAGTATGAGTCCCATCTGCATACCCCCCTGGTTTATATTGGGCTACAAGTGTGGTTTCTGGACGGTTCCAAAAAGGCGCAGACTTGGTGGCAGCAAATTTTGAATTCAGGAGGCGCCAAGGGCTGGGCGGGATAAGTTTTGGCAAGGGAAGGCCGTAGCACCTCCACATCAACCATCACACCAGAACAGGGGGTGGAGCGCGTCGGCCGGGAAGGGGAAATAGCAGTAGGTGGTGTCATGGCCTCAGAGTTGAGCAGGTCGCAGGCGGCGGCATACTTCTAGAAGTCGCCGTCGGGAGGGACGGGAATGAGGAGGGGAATGTGGTGGTGGTGGGCGGGCGGTGGGCCTGCTGTAGAAGGAAAGAGAGGAGATAGGAGAGATGTTGGGGCATCAACGACGTCGGTGGTGTACTTGCGTAGGTAGCCGAAGGAGACGGGTAAAAGGGGGAAAAACAGATGGCGAGGAGAGGGGGGTTGTGGAGATAGTGAGCGATGGAACCCTGCTGCAGTTGAGGACGAAGCAGGAGAAGCGCTAGTGGCAGAATGACATCGGCGACATGCTTGCCGATGCCTGCGTCGGAGGAGATTGTGAAGGCAACGGAGAAGACGGCGAAGAGGAGGAGATTGTGGTTTCTGTGGTGGGTGGGGTTGAGGGGAGGCGTCAGATGCGCTGGGGGTGGCCGGCACCGGTGGCCATCGCGCCAGATCGGCTCCACCGCCGCCGGCCGGCGGTGCACGCCCCTTTTCTCTGGAGATTGGGTGGATGAGCCGACAGAGAGATTGGGCAGAATATAGAAGGCCTTATCTGTAAATGTCTATGAAGTTTGGGCGTCTTTTGCAAAATTGTCACAGATTGTCTCTTGTACATTGGATACAGATCGTACGTCCGTAAACGCAAGTTGGCAGGCACACCATCACCACCAACTCAATCTTTTATAGGATTAGAGATATCCGTCGGAAAGATATCCTAAGAGCTACTTGAATTCCCACTTATAAACTCCCGAAACTTTCCGGTTATGCAATCAGGTGTTGGGGATACAGGGGAAGCATAATATCTCAACCAAACTAACAAATCCTACATCCAGCTGTATCCATCCTTCAACACATAACCAAGAAAGCTTCAGAAATCGTTTACCTCAACCTTCGAAAAGCATTCGCTATACGAGTTATGGCAATACTCCTAAACTCCCGCCCCAGTACTGGGTGGCGTCGAGGTTATGTCACCAACTACTGCATAAAAGAGATTTTCAATGTCGGCGAAACTACTCTCAGGTATTCCAAAACTGCAGCGATAAAATTGTGATGACAACACCTCGGAGCTCAACTCCTCAGGACACTGCCACAACCCCTAAGTGTCAGGAGGCACCAAGAACAATGTTCTCGTCATAAAACCATCGGAATGATTCCAAGATACCCGCGTGATCCTAAATATTTTTTAGTGAAACTTGAGAAGAGAAGAGTCAAAACTCTACGTCAGGATGCCTCACCTGAGCGACGAAGGGACTAAGGAGTAAAAAGAATTCCTAACTCTCCGATATATATAATTCCTAAATGACTCAAAACATTTCTAGACTCAATAATGCCAGTGATTCGATCAAGCAGGGGGCTCCTAAGGTCGGGGAAGGCTCTAATACCAACTTGTAATGCCCTCGATGCGACTATATCTCCCACGTGTCGAAGCACGACTTAGAGGCATAACCGCATTGAAAGCAATGTCGTAAGTGAGGTAATCTTCACACAACCCATGTAATACATAAGGGACAAAGATACATAGTTGGCTTACAATCGCCAGTTCACACAATTACATGAATAAAGCATTACATCATCCAAATACAATCAAGGCCCGACTACGGAGCCAAAATAAAAGAAGACTACCCCAAATGCTACACAGATCCCCGATCGACCCCAACTGGGCTCCACTACTGATCAACTGGAACGAAACGACACAAAGGACAAGATCTTCAACGAGCTCCTCCTTGAGCTTGGTTGCTTCACCTGCTCGGTAACATCGGCACCTGCAAACTGGTTTTGGAAGTATTTGTGAGTCGCGGGGACTCAGCAATCTAACACCCTCGCGATCAAGACTATTTAAGCTTATAGGAAGGGTAAAAGGTATGAGGTGGAGCTGCAGCAAGCGACTAGCATATATGGTGGCTAACCAACGCAAAAGAGAGCGAGAAGAGAAGGAAAAAGCACGGTCGAACAACTATGATCAAGAAGTGATCCTAGAACAACCTATGTCAACCATAACTCCAACACCGTGTTCACTTCCCGGACTCCGCCGAGAAGAGACCATCAAGGTTACACACGCGGTTGGTGCATTTTAATTAAGATCAACTTCAGGTTTTCTACAACCGGACATTAACAAAATCCCATCTACCCATAGCCGCGGGAACGGCTTTCAAAAGTTCAAATCCCTGCAGGGGTGTCCCAACTTAGCCCATCACAAGCTCTCATGGTCAACGAAGGATATTCCTTCTCCCAAGACAATCCGATCAGACTCGGCATCCCGGTTACAAGACATCCTCGACAATGGTAAAACAAGTCCAGCAAGACCGCCCGATGCGCCGACATCCCGATAGGAGCTGCACATATCTCGTTCTCAGGGCAACACCAGATAAGCAATCCGTACAACTAAAACCAGCCCTCGAGTTTCCCCGAGGTGGCGCTGCAAGGGGCTCTAGTTTGGACCAACACTTAGACAAGCATTGGCTCGGGGGTTTAAAATAAAGATGACCCTTGGGCTGGCCTAACCCAAGGGAAAAATAGGCTAGATGGCGAATGGTAAAACCAAGGTTGGGCCTTGCTGGAGGAGTTTTATTCAAAGCGAACTGTCAAGGGGTTCCCATTATAACCCAACCGCGTAAGGAACGCAAAATCCAGGAACATAACACCGATATGACGGAAACTAGGGCGGCAAGAGTGGAACAAAACACCAGGCATAAGGCCGAGCCTTCCACCCTTTACCAAGTATATAGATGCATTAATTAAATAAGAGATATTGTGATATCCCAACAAGTAAACGTGTTCCAACAAGGAACAACATATCCAAGTTCCAACAAGGAACAAACTTCAATCTTCACCTGCAACTAACAATGCTATAAGAGGGGCTGAGCAAAGCGGTAACATAGCCAAACAACGGTTTGCTAGGACAAGGTGGGTTAGAGGCTTGGTTCAACCATAGGGGAGGCATGATAAGCAAGTGGTAGGTATCGCAGCATAGGCATAACAAAAGAGCGAGCAACTAGCAAGCAAAGATAGAAGTGATTTCGAGGGTATGGTCATCTTGCCTGAAATCCCGCAAGGAAGAAGAACGAGTCCATGAAGAAGAAAAACGGATGTAGAAGAATGGGTCCTCACAAACGCGACGTTGTCGTAACCAACCCGAAGAATCAAACACCGGAAAGAAGCACACAACATAGTAAACAACCAACACATGAACATGGTATGATATGCGGGATCCGGTATGCGATGCATATGCATGAATTGGAAACAAATGATTGAACCTGGCCTCAACTTGGAAATCCAAGAGTGCCACTGGAAAGGTGAGGTGATTTCGGTTGAAATCGATATAAAGATCACCGGAATCGGATGCACGGTTTGGAAATGGCAAACAAAACAATATGGCACCGGTCTACGATTAACAGCAAGTAGCCAGCTAAATGCATCAAGATAAATAAGCTACAGCACTCAAACATGGCAACAAAATACAAGGCAGGAATCCACTCAAGATGCTTGACAAAAGATGAACACTGAGCTACGGCTAATTCGCTCAATAACAGGTTCAAGCAAGCATGGCAAAAGAGCAAATGATAACAGGTTTCAGACTTAGTGAAATTAACACAAGTCTGGAATTTATCATCAGGAAGCACACTTTAGAGCATGAAAACTACATGCTACAGGAAATTAACATGGCAAATAAAGGCATGGGATGAAGCTACTCAAAGCACTTAACAAAAGTCCATTAGTTACCTTGAGACAAAAGGGATCAGAAAATACAATTGCAAGCATGTGAACATGGCAAAAACATAAACAGATTCAGACTTAGTGAAAAACTGGAGCATGGCAAAACAGTTAATGAGTAGGCATGTTTACGAGCTCGATGCACTCACTAAAGAGCATGGCATGACAAACTAAGCATACACCCATCAATAAGACATGGCATAGAAGCTAGACATGGCAAGAAGAACAACATAGCATGCACGGATCAATAGCAACATCCTCGGCAAAATCGTGAAACAAGTTAATGATCTGTCAGGATTCACTTTATAGCAAAAGTAGAGCTCGATTGAATCAAGCTAGGGTTCTCCATAAATGCAAACAAAGACATGCATGGATAGAGCACCACAATGTTAACAAAACATCCTTACTGATCATCCTCAAAAGAGGCACAGATTACTAGGAAACAACATGAACATATGGCATAAAAACAAAAACAGGACAAGGACTTAGTGAAATTCTAAGTCCCTGAAATTAGCATTAACGATTACGCTACTTTGCAAGCTTGTGCTAGTCACCACAAATATCACAAAAATGCATGGCAAGCATCTCTGTAAAGATGGCATGGCATATAACAAAACACATGTAGAGCTCAGGATCATAGCATGCACACATTAATCATGGCAAAAATGACAAAATGCCATTTGCTGAAATAGATCTGACAAATTCACTACATAGCCCTCTTCCAACAGAATTTTGGGCATCAAGATGAGCTCAAATGAAAATGATGCAATGAGATGGAATGATGTACTCGTCGAGACGAACATTTTGATATGCTACACGCATGAATCGGAGCAACGGTGACAGAGTTATGACATGATGAAATATGCATGAAAGTGAATGGATTCGGGGACTAAGCAGTTTTCTAGAAAAAAACAGACGGGCGTTGTTTAACTAATTGCCGCGCAGGGCGAGGGATAAGGCCGGTCAGAGGCTCACCTAGTGGGCTTTTGTCCAGGAAGAAGGGAGAGGGCGATGGGCCAGATATGGGGCGCGGCCCACTCGGTCCACGAGCATGAGGGGGGAGGCAGCCCACGATGCGCATGCCCGTCGTCTCCTCGACAGGAACCGTAACGAGGCCATGGCGGCGCTGGCAATGCATGGCTCCGGCGGGAGGGTTGGAGGACGCGAGGAGGCCGGCAGGGTCGGGGACGGGCAGATCCGGGCCTGAGGACCCCGGATCCGGCGGAACTTAACGAGGATGCGGCCGGCAGCGAGGTTCCCATGGCGGCGGCGGATCCTGGAAACAAAGAGAGCTCCGGTGAGGGAGAGAAGCAGCAGGAGGAAGAAAGAGAGAGGCGCGGCCTGGCCTGGCCGGACATGGTCGCCGACGGCGGCATCGGGTT
>NC_057803.1:166798982-166809008 GCF_018294505.1 Triticum aestivum | reverse complement strand
GGCGATGGCGCACTCGGGCAGCGGCGGGCGATCTGGGCTCGCGCGGGCCCGCGATGGGCTCCGCGGGCCGCGGCGGCGGGAGGACTCCGGTGGGACACTTGGCAGCCTCTGAGTGGGTGTGGGAGGCTTCGCTGCTGACGTGGCGTGCTCTGATAGGTCGGAGTGATGTGGCGGCGGCGGGGTGGGCGCGTCCGACGGCGGAGTGGACATGTCCGGCGGCTCGATGGAGAAGAAGGTTAGGGTTTCATCCGCGAAAAATTCGGGGAAGGCCACATATTTATAGGTAGAGGGAGCTAGGAGAGTCCAAATGAGGTGCGGTTTTCGGCCACGCGATCGTGATCGAACGACCGAGATGATGGTGGAGGTTTAGGTGGGTTTTGGGCCAAATTGGCGGGGTGTTGGGCTGCAACACGCACGAGGCCTTTTCGGTCCCTCGGTTAACCGTTGGAGTATCAAACGAAGTCCAAATGGCACGAAACTTGACAGGCGGTCTACCGGTAGTAAACCAAGGCCGCATGACAAGTCTCGGTCCGATCCGGAAATGTTTAACACCCGCACACGAAAAGAGGTAGAAAGGGACACCGGGTGACATAGGAGCGCCGGAATGCAAAACGGACAACGGGGAAAATGCTCGGATGCATGAGACGAACATGTATGCAAATGAAATGCACATGATGATATGATATGCAATGCATGACACGCAAGCAATGACAACGCAACAACAGCGAATAACTGGAAGACACCTGGCACATCGGTCTCGGGGCGTTACAAACAGCAAGCATTGGAGGATTTTAGCGCCAAACAGGACAAAGCTAATAAGCTTGCTAAGCTTATTGCCAGCATGGTGGATACCCAGGATAACGTTTCTTGAGCTCTTCTGAAGTGTCTCAGTTATGCTCTTGTTTTGCTATCGCATTTATTTGCATTGGTGGCCAATTTTGACGGCCAGTGTATATAATATGCTGTTTTGTTCCCTATATTTGCACAGGTGGCGAACTTTGATGCCAAGTGGATGTAATATGTGTAATAGCGGTAATAGGCTAGCGTCAATTGCTTGCTTATTTTTTTCCTTATTGTCTTGTTTAGTTGTTTGCTTGTAGTCATTACAGTTCTTTTTCTGTGTTTTTCTAGTGGCCACAATAACCTATTTTTGGAAACTAGGCCAAAATAATCATGGCAACACACGGACTATTGTAACCATGGGCCTCCTGCGGGCCGTATGATCCATGGGCCTTCTACGGGCCGTAGGATCCATTGGCCTTCTATACGGGTCGTAGGATCCATGGGGCTTCTACGGGCCGTACGATCCATGGGCCTTCTACAGGCCGTATGATCCATGGGCCTTCTACGGGCCGTACGATCCATGGCCCTTCTACAGGGCGTATCATCATTTCGCCAATCATGGGGCATACTATTCGTGCACCATAACGGGCCGTTAATAGGCCATATTTGATAACTCTGTGAAAACAGCCCAACGGGTTTTTTTGACATGAAAATGGCCCAACGTATTAACGGGCCACAAACGGGCCGACTGTAACCACGGGCTGAATTTGGCCCACAAGCAGAAAATGACAGTAACGGGCCATAAGTAACCGAATGCTGGAAATGAGCCAAATTTTGCCCATGACTATATATAGCCCGACCCTGTCGGTGTGACCGAGTGGAACAACTCGGTGGCACCGAGATTCATAACTGCAGGCAGTTACTGAAACTCTGTGGGACCGAAATGTTCAAATCGGTTGCACCGAGATCAAAAACCTACATCAACTTAATGATCTCGGTAGGACCGAAAGTGGGGTATCGGTCAGACCGAGAATCATAAAGAGGTTTTGGAAGTTTAAGTCTATGACGAATCGGGGACTCCGAGCGCTCCTCACACCGAGTTGTTCGAATCTGACTTGATCAAATTTTGTGATGCAGCATGAATAGAGTTTGAGACGAGAAAAGCATAGATAGCTAGAGGAGGTTCTTAGGCATTCTTGTCCATCCACTTGGCAAAAGAAAATAAAACCAAACAATCAAAACAACAAGTGGATGTCCTCGAATGAGTAAAATATGCAACCAGCATGCTCACACAATAAGATGGCAAATGAAATATGTGGCAAGGCATGCACAACCAATTCTAGCATCTATCAAGCAATTTGCGATGACAAGGTCATCTATATATGAGTATATTGACTTAGGAGTCAAGTGAGAACACTTGATCATAGGTCATACTCATCGTTTAAGCTCAAGTGGGGTTACCACTTTTACATAAGGCATTGTTGTGTTCACATCTTTAGAGTTGCTTTAGCTCAGTCTTAGAGTAAAGCTCCCCCTAGATGTGATATCCCCCCTTAAGAGGGATGAACTAACCTTGGGTTTTGTCGATGATGACTTCATGTAGATGTTGAAGATGTGGACGCTCAATGTTGATGTAGATCACATGGAGCTATCCATTTGAGTGAATTGCACTTTCAATACCTACATGGGTTAGTCCCACAAGGAACAAACAAGGATATCCATAGACATAGAGTGATGCACACACAAGATGATGTCCATGAAAACTTTTAGGTTACCTTGTCCCTTGTCTTACCAACAAGAGGGTTTGTGACTCCTTGAACTAGTGCAAGATGTGGAAGTTGATTGCACTTGTTCTTGCCAAAATGATAAGAGTGAAGTATGTTGGCGGAGTCACCCTCAAGAACTCTCTAGTTCTTCTTCTTTTGGATCCACACCATCTTGATGGGAATCCTTGGAGTTGTAGTCGTACTTGATGAAGTGGAACTTGAAGTAGTCTTGGGAATCCACTTGACTAAGGTCTTAGGAGCTTCTTCAAATGCATCAATTTCCTCTTGAAGCTTTTCCTTGCCTTTTTTGCTTGTAGTCTTGTGGTGGAAGATCATCTTGAGCTTGTGTCCCCTTGAAAGAAGTATCACACTTCTCTTGTTGAGGAACAAACTTTGTCTTGGGGTATTGATCTTCTTCCCACTCAACTCCATTGGCATTGAATTTTCGTTCAAAACCAACACCTTGATTCTTCCGGTGCATTCCTTGCTTGCGCACAATTTCCTCGAATTGCTTACTTCCGGCAAGGCTTTTGTACACTCCTTTCTCTATAATTCCCTTCAATAAACTATTTTCTTGCTCAAGTGTAACTTGGCTAAGAGAATCATTAGTGGAATCAAGAGAACTACTAGAAGCAACAATGTTGGATTTAGCATGATCATTGTTACTGCAAGAGGAAGAATCTTTCTTGTTCTTGTTACTAGACTTGACTTGAGGCATGTAAGTGGATAAGAGTAAACGCTTGGCAATGTGAGAAGAACTTTTCTTGCGGAGATCATCATTGATTGCTTTTAAGAACTCATGCTCTTGCTCAAGATTGAGCTTTTCAAAGCGTATTTTCTCATGAGCTCTTAAAAGTTCTCGATGATCTTCGAAGATAGTTTCATGAGCTAACTTAAGAGTGTTTAGTTCTTTAGTTAGAGCCTCAATCTTCTCCTTATCATTGTCATTCGTTTTATCTTGATTAGCATGTTTAATTGACGTTTCATCATAGTATTCATCACTAGAGTTGTCAACAAGCAAATCATCACCTAACAAGTCATCTTCATCACTATTGAAATCAACATACTCGGGGTGTGTTACCTTAGGACCTTTGGCCATGAAGCATCTTCCAATTCCTTCATTTGGTGAGTCAAATATGTCGTAGGAGTTGGTTGACACAAGTGCTAGACCGGCAACACCTTCATCTTTAGTATCTTCGGAGTCAGAGTGATAACTTCTCTCGGAGTGGCTGTCGGGGTCGGAGCCGGATACCCATTCACCAACATGAGCTTGATGTCTTCGTCTTGTGTAGCTCCTTGATGATTTTTCCTTCCTTTCCGAATCCTTGCTTCTCCGTGAGTATCTTCGTTCATAACGATCATCTCTACTCCTCCTCTCTCTTGGTGGTGATTCTTTGCTTCTTCTTTTTGGAGAATCTTCTCTTCTCTTGTAGGGAGCCGTACACTCATTGGAATAGTGTCCGGGTCTTCCACAACTGTAGCAGTTTCTCTCTCAACTAGAATATCTTTTGTCATTGTAGGACCTTGACTTGAAGCTTCTATCTTTGCTTCTACTCTTGTAGAACTTGTTGAAGCTCTTCACCATTAAGCTCAATTCTTCATTGAAGTCTTGTTTCTCACTTGATGATGTAGGGGCTTCACATGAGGCTTTATAGGCACCACTTGATTTGTTGTGAAGTTCCTCTTTATCCTTAAGTGACATCTCATGAGCAACAATTCTTCCAATCACCTCCGTTGGCTTGAGATCTTTGTAATTGGGCATCATTTGGATCAATGTGCACACGGTATCGTATTTTCCATCCAAGGCTCTTAGAATCTTCTTGATGATGAATCTGTCAGTCATCTCTTCACTTCCTAACCCGGCAATCTCATTTGTGATGAGAGCAAGCCTAGAGTACATTTCAGCGACACCTTCACCATCCTTCATCTTGAACTTGTCAAGTTGACTTTGAAGCACATCCAACTTGGATTCCTTGACGGAGTCGGTACCTTCGTGCATATCAATCAAAGTGTCCCAAATTTCCTTCGCATTCTCAAGACGGCTAATTTTGTTGAATTCTTCGGGGCACAATCCGTTGAAGAGAATATCACAAGCTTGAGCATTGTATTGCAACATCTTCAACTCTTCCGCGGTAGCTTCACGGTTTGGTTCTTTCACATCAAAGAAGTCACCTTGCAAACCAACACACACAATAGCCCAAACGGCGGGGTTATGTCCAAGAATATGCATTTTCATTTTATGCTTCCAACTAGCAAAATTAGTACCATCAAAGTAGGGACCTCTACGGTGATAATTTCCCTCGCTAGACGCCATACTCTCCTAGGTTGTGAAACCAAGGCTATGGCCACCAAAGCTATGGAGATCAAAGCAAATGGAGACCAAAGCTCTGATACCACTTGTAGGATCGAAAGTATGTCTAGAGGGGGGGTGATTAGACTACTTGACCAAATAAAAGCTTAACCTTTTCCCAATTTTAGTTCTTGGCAGATTTTAGCTATTTTAGAACAAGTCAAGCAATCATCACATAATTCAAGAAAGCATGCAAAGAGTATATTGGCAGCGGAAAGTAAAGCATGCAACTTGCAAGAATGTAAAGGGAAGGGTTTGGAGAATTCAAACGCAATTGGAGACACGGATGTTTTTCCCGTGGTTCGGATAGGTGGTGCTATCCTACATCCACGTTGATGGAGACTTCAACCCACAAAGGGTAACAGTTGCGAGAGTCCACACAGGGCTCCACCCACAAAGGGTAATGGTTGCGCGATTCCACACAGGGCTCCACCCACGAAGGGTCCACGAAGAAGCAACCACCCACAAAGGGTCCGTAAAGAAGCAACCTTGTCTATCCCACCATGGCCATCGCCCACACAGGACTTGCCTCACTAGCGGTAGATCTTCACGAAGTAGGTGATCTCCTTGCCCTTACAAACTTCTTGGTTCAACTCCACAATCTTGTCGGAGGCTCCCAAGTGACACCTAGCCAATATAGGAGACACCACTCTCCAAGAAGTAACAAATGGTGTGTAGGTAATGAACTCCTTGCTCTTGTGCTTCAAATGATAGTCTCCCCAACACTCAACTCTCTCTCATAGGATTTGGATTTGGTGGAAAGAAGATTTGAGTGGAAAGCAACTTGGAGAGGCTAGAGATCAAGATTCATATGGTAGGAATGGAATATCTTGGTCTCAACACATGAGTAGGTGGTTTTCTCTCAGAACATATGAGTTGGAATGGTGTATGTGTTCTGATGGCTCTCTCCTCGAATGAAGAGGGGGTGGAGGGGTATATATAGCCTCCACACAAAATCCAACCGTTACACAGTTTTCCAATCTCGGTGGGACCGAATCAACAAACTCGGTTGGACCGAAAATGTAAACCTAGTGACCGTTAGAGATTTTCGGTGGGACTGACATGCAACTCGGTAGGACCGATATGGTTAGGGTTTGGGCATAACGTAATCTCGGTGAGACCGATTACACAAACTCGGTGAGACCGAATTTGGTAATTAGCTAACCAGAGAGTTGGTCAGGCAAACTCGATGGGACCGATTTGCTCTTTCGGTGAGACCAAAAAGTTACAAAGGGGAAACACTGAATTTACATTGCAATCTCGGTGGGACCGATTCGCTCTTTCGGTGAGACCAAAAGTTACGAAAGGGAAACAGAGAGTTTGCAATCCCATCTCGGTGAGACCGAGATCCCTATCGGTAGAACCGAATTGCTAGGGTTTGGCAGTGGCTAATGACAAGTGAAACTCGGTGGCGCCGGATAGGAAGAATCGGTAGGACCGAGTTTGGCTTAGGGTTTAGGTCATAAGTGGATATGGGAAAGTAGTTGAGGGTTTTGGAGCATATCACTAAGCACATGAAGCAAGAGGCTCATTAAGCAACACCTCATCCCTCCTTGATAGTATTGGCTTTTCCTAAAGACTCAATGTGATCTTGGATCACTAAAATATAAAATGAAGAGTCTTGAGCTTTTGAGCTTGAGCCAATCCTTTTTCCTTAGCATTTTGAGGGTTCCACTTTCACATCCATGCCATGCCAATCATTGAGCTTTCCTGAAATAATCATCTTGGAATAGCATTAGCTCAATGAGCTATATGTTGTTATGAATTACCTAAACCACCTAGGGATAGTTGCACTTTCAGCATCCCTGATGGCAAAGATATTGAAGAAGTGTGAATAGAATAATAGTACTGCACTAGTTCATGAGACATAAACTCATCACAAGTAGAAGCCGGTAGAAGTGGAGAAAGATCGACATGGAGATGGAGCTACGTGGGGAGCTGCGGCAGTGGAGCAAGCCGGCTCCAAAAGGAAGATGGACTACCTGGGACGTCGGGCTGTAGCTAGAAGGGCGGTTGGGATGCGTCATCGGCCCATACCGCGGTGACCCCCGATTGGGACGCACCGACTATGGATTTTCTCCCTCGCCTATGTCAACCACGTCTACGCAAAACATTGTTCCCTTCCCCCAACAGCGGGATCAGGCAGGATATGTGACCAGCGGTGTGGCCACCGTTGTTCTATGCTTGTGAAGAGAGCAACCCAAGCAAGCAGGCTTGTAGCTTAGGCTCCTGCTAGTGTATATATAGTGGTTTTCTTTTTCTCTCCATATCAAACATTTTATATTGCGTACATGTCATTGAGGAGTGGAATGATGGTTGCTTCTTCCGACTAACTTACTGTGTGATTTAACTGCTCCTTTAGTACCCCCTATACGTACCCCCCTACGTGTATGCAACAGTCACACATACACATGGACGCAAAAACATGCGCGACGCCCTAATGCATGCATGTTCGAGCACACGATGGAACACACACGGTCACGCTCAAGTGCTCAACATACACATGCATGCACACACATACTCAGCCAGGGTGATCTAGTGACCGTATAAACACCGGAAAATGTATATATTGAGCGCAATGAGCGTATTATGAAGTGCACTGACCGTATTTTTACAAATATACAGTGACAAACATTGTATTTATCTCGTTTAAAATTAAGCCATATTAACCGGAGAGGAGGCAGTATGGACTAGCATTACTTTGCTATGTCCCGTCAACTTGTCGAACGAGGAGAAGCTTGCAGGAAGGGAGAAGCTTGTGCGCGGTGGCTCACGGGACAAGGAGAAACTTTTGACTAATGCAAGCTCTCCCTCGCTCAGGCGGTGGATGTGCAACAGTTAATTCGGTGTCTAATTGCCGGAAGCATACACTATACTAGTACTATTATTGTTCGACTTTCGAAGAGGCGAACAACCAAGCACAAATTTACTAGTACTAGTACTACTACTATAGTCTATAGAGGAATGTACTATACTAGTACTAGGAACTGGATGGAGGAGCGTCTGCACTCTTATTATATTTTTAAAATGTGATAAAGCAATCTTCAACACATTCAGTTCTCTTCGAGGGTTCTCGCATGTGATAATGGAAGTTGATTGCATGGAACACTCGCCACAATTATCGCTTAATTCTGGCTCATATCCTATTACAAATAGGAGTGCTCGGTAATATTTCCTCTTTTTTTGTTATTCAGCATGTAAACAGGTCAGCAAACCTTGCGGCGCATCTTTGTGCGAATCTTGCTTGCTGCACTTTGAATGTGGCCGAGAGCTGGCTTGATGAAACACCTCGCTTCCTACTTCTTCTTTTGCGGGGTACCTCGCTTCCTAGTGACCAGTGTCTAGGTTGATCGTCCTAAGAATGCTTATATATGAATAAAGCTCTCTCATTTACCCGCAAAAAAGATTAAGCCATATTAACCGGAAAGGAGGGAGTATGGACTAGCACTACTTTTTGGTGTGTCCCGTCAACTCGCAGAATGAGGAGAAGCTTGCAGGACAAGGTGAAGCTTGCTTACACCTTTTGACTAATGCAACCTACCCTCGCCCAGGCGGTGGACATGCATCAATTCATTCGGTGTCAGATTGCCAGAGGCATACACTGTAGTACCGAACATGCAAAGTACCATCATTGTTCGACTTCACGAAGAGGCGAAGAGCCAAGCGCAAGGTTTAGTAGTATTAGTATTACTACTACTAGAACCGCATGGTGGAGCGTCTGTACTCTTATTTTTTTAATCTATGATAAAGTACACATTTATTCCGGAGAAGGGCGGAAAATGGAAGCCCAACATGTAATGATAATATCGATCAACCATGCTCGAATATATCTTGGCCTCCATGCGAGCCCGTCTGTGTGTTCTCGCTCCTCGTCTCTCTCAAGGAATGGCGGGTTAGCCATTTTGCCGTCAATTGAGATCGGTTTTCTCACACTCCGGCCCCACATGTCAGTGATATGCCAAGAGGTGGTGCGTTGACCGACTGGCCATACGCGTACTTGGTTTTGCACCTTCATACTACTCCTCCCTCCGTCACAGTTTACAAGGAACGCTTCATTATGATGCATTTCTCTCAATGCATTTCCACCACCAGAGAGACTTTAGACGTGTTTGGTTTAATTCTCAATTAATTAGGGTGTGGTAACCGCAATCAAGTCCACAATTTTCTCTCGATGTACTACGGAGTGGAGTAAGTGCATGCATGTGTGTACTCGGGGTGGAAGCAGTGCATGCATGTGTGTACGCATTATTTCCTCTAGTAATAGACACCATGCTATAACTACCAATGATATTTTCTAGGCCAATCGCTAGTCGCCTTGGTCCTAGAGATTTTTTCTTTTTCTGAAGCGCACTTTATAAACAGTAACGGATGGAGTAGTATGAGCGGATTCAAAGAACAACGTATTGATGGTTCCTTCTTCCGAGCAACTTATAGTGGGAAAGGTGGGGCTTATGATTTGACTGCTCATTCCTCACTATTAATGCGGCACAATGACCGGGCTGAGTCTCCCATGCAGCTGTGCACTACCCCTCGGTTCTTAAATATACTCTAGAGTATTTGTCTTTGTAGAGATTTCAACGAGTGACTACTCAAATATTTTTCTTTTTAGAGATTCAAATGGACTAATACATACGGATGTATATAGACATATTTTAGAGTGTAGATTCACTCATTTTGCTCCGTATGTTATCACTTGTTGAAATCTCTAGAAAGAAAAATATTTAGGAACGGAGGGAGTACACATACGACGCAAAATGAGTGAACCTACACTCTAAAATATGCCCATTTGAAATTTGTAGAAAGAAAAATATTTAGGAACGAAGGAGTATAATTTTGTGCATGGCACATGGACCCGGATGCCGAAGAGGCTTCTGGCAATGCTGTCAAGCTTCCAGCATTTGTTTACATAATTGACGTACTATACAAATAATTTTCCAGCGACATGAAATTGTACAATGGTGTGAGCTTTCAGCTTTTGTTTCGTGTGTCTTGCCATCGATGCTCTTTCAGAAACAATAAAAAACTAACTTCCTTCCTAATGCATCTCAATTATTAGCAGATCAGAGGTAATATTTACATCACAACTGAAGACAAAGTTGTGAGAAAGTGTTAAATTAAAATTGATCC
>NC_057803.1:166792352-166798655 GCF_018294505.1 Triticum aestivum | reverse complement strand
AACAAGGCATGTTGGGGAAAAAGTAGTTGTATGGAGCATGCAACATTCTGATCATTTTGTGCAGTTCCACTAAAATAGAGCTGAGCGTCCCTGTTCCAAAGATATTATGTGTGATTACGATAATAGAGGACTGCTGATGAAACAATAAACACACAAATAGAAGCCGGTCACCTTTGCAGTCTCTCTTAAGACTAACTAGTTGGAGAAGATTAGGCTCGGAGTTGGATGAGGAGGATAGAGAAAAACCAATCTCCCTTTGTGCAGTCGCATTGAAATTAGAGACGTTGCCCGTGTGACATTTTAGTACAACTGCATAAAACACTCTTAAGAAAGAAGTGATTTGTGTAGTTCACCATAAGGTCGCAATAGCAACGAGGTGAAATGGATAGCCCTATTTGCAAAAAAGAGGTAGAAAGGAAACAATTGCTGGCCAATAACATTTGATGACACATGAGATGACGAAAAAGAAGCATATTCCTTGTCCTAAGGGAAGATAACAACACGGTTGTGTTTGTCTAAAACGGTGTGAGGACGAGATTGCAATATGGAAAGTACGCCAGACGAGCTACGTTTTGGGAAAAGAACTATGGAAGATCCACATGCAGCGACGTGGGAAGACGGGCAGTGGAGCAATCCCGGAGGGGATACCTGGAGGTCATCGGGATGTAACGAGGTGAGCGGCGGCATGCGGAATCTGCCCATATTGCAGCAGCGGGCAGGTGGTATAGGCCCTACTGCGCCGGAGCTTGGTCAGAGAGAACGGCGTGTACTGCAGATCGGGATGTGCTGCCTCGGCGCCGTCGAATGGAGAAATGATGCATGTCCTCCCTTTCCGCCGGCGGACGGGATTCGGCCGGATCAGTGACCAACGGTGAGAGAGAGAGAGAGGCCACCGCAGCCTTGTGTGAGATACTATGAAGAGAGACAAACCAGGCAGGCAGGCTCCATTGTATATAGTGGAGCAGACTACCTTTTTCTCCATAAAAATTGTTTTATATTCTGTGTACGTGCCATTGAGCGATATAACTTTATTTAACGCATGGTACACGACCTTCGTAGGTAAACAACCGCTACATGCGTTCAAATTAGCATGTGGCCTGCCATTTCATATAGAAATGAGCTCCACCGTGTACCCACGTGGGTGCGGCTGGGCATGAAGCATGAGTACATGCACGGTGCACCTATTCTCTTCTTGTATACGTGCACCACCTATGTGGGGTTGTGTGAGAGAGATACAAATGTAGAGAGATATAGTGTGTGGGTTCGTGAGAGTTTTTTTTTGGGGGGGTCAATCAAAAAATGTAACATATGCAATGTGTGTGAAATAGAGTCCTGGATATATCATATATATAGAGGGGGCGATCCACGAGAAGAGAGTGAAGGTATCATCAGCTTGAGGTGTCCATAGAATCAAAGAGAGGGATGATCTGTGTGTGCACACGTGATTGATAAAGAGTGCCATCAAATTTGTGTGTGCCCACATCAAAGATATAGAGTGGATGGCCTACTAGAGCGTGAGAGGGGACAGGGGAAGTTCGTCTTTGTGGCATGGATACCTACCTACAGCGCTCGACTATCGGTGTGTGGTGGGGGGAGGGAGGCCTAATTAACTATAGAGGTACAATGGCTGGTATATGTGTGGAGGAGGAGAGAGGCCTACCTCATGTATTGAGGGAGATCGATCTACCTCATGTATTAAGGGAGATCAATCGGCATCCATGCATATGTTTAGGAGAGGAATAAGGTTGGGAGAGAGACAGAGCTAGATTGTTGGAGGGGGTGGTAGTGGAGTTGCTTCTAACAAATGGTGGGATAGGCTTGCTAGACAACCGGAGGGCATGCCTGCAATATCAAAAAGACATGGGATGGTTGCTTGTCTGTGCATGTGCGTGTGAGAGACGGGTCAGGAGGCATGCACAAATGATGAGGGAGGATGATATGGCTGTGGTAAGCAGATGTAACTACATAGGAAGATCAATCGTCCTTTGTCAGAGAAAGGAGAGACATAACTTGTGAGGTACGTCGATCGATGGGGGGAATAGTTAAAGTCGACCTAGGTATATGTTGGGAGATCGATCAGTATACATGCATGTGTGTGTTACAAGCAAATGAGGCACGGGGAGAAGGATAGAGAGAGAGAGGGATGCATCTAGGATGTGGTGCGAGAGTCATACTATATCGAGGGGGAAGGAGTGTGCGAGTACGAGATCGATGAAAAGAGTGGTGGGAGTGAGGCATGGACGGTAATAAGAGAAGAGGGGAAGCTTGTATTTGTGCTAGGCACACCTGGCTAGAGAGGCATATCGATCGATGTGTGTTGTAAAGAAGGAGCTGGTCCTACACACACCGTGGGTGAATGACCTAAAGTTAAAAGACGAATTTGCGCGATGGAGCTAAACAATGCTGAGGGAGGGTGAGAGGGATGCGGGCGTGTGCATGCATGAGAGAAAGTTAGCGCTAGCTACAAAGATAAGAGGATTGTGTGGGTGTAAAATACAAATAGAGATCATACTTCATTATAAAAAGAGAATTTGGATATTTGAAGAATTTATCATAGTGTTTTAAACCGACGCATGTGTGAATATATATAACGGTGATACACATGGTGTGGTTATGAACATGTTATACTACATATAATATATTTTATCTCTACTCTTATAAAAAAATGGAGTTGTTGATGCTGGTGTGCCTGCCATCCTGCAATATAGGCCGTCCGATTTATATCTGAGGGATAGGAAGGAAACTATGGCAATTGGAAAAAAGATACCCACACCCCTCTCCATATTTGCAAATTGGGCCTCCCTTTGATCATGTTGATGTTCTGTGGAACGCATGGGCACCTTGCTAGTACTACATATAATATATAGAACATTGATCATAATTTGGGCTAATGTGTGGCTTTTGCAGCTCAGGTCTAAATACTTGTCATAATGTAGGGAGCGGGGCACTATACTATGTGTGAAAAACACGATGTATGTATGGAACATGGTTTAGATTATGAATATATAGTTAGTATATCAAATGTACCATTATTCGGAATCAACAACAAGTGTATTCAAAAAATAGAATTCGAGTTCATGTAGTACACATAGTTCATATCTATATCTATAGTAATCATGTGGTGTGTTATTAAGGTAATACACGAATGATGGTTGAAGTTGGCAACAATCTGATTGTAGATTCTTATTGAAATAGAGAAACGAATTCAAATTCAGTTCGAATTGCAGCGGTAGTATAGACATTTGGAATGCACTAAAATGTTGGTATGAGTAGGTTACATGCATCATACAGCAAGAAAAAAAATTAATTGGACATAACATGGATTCATACTCCCTCCTTCCATCTATATAGGGTGTAATGCGTTTTTTAAGACCGCCTTTGACTATTGACAAGATTAATAGTACATGACATGCACAATGTGAAAATTATATCATTGAAAGAACCTTTCACAGACGAATTTAACGGTGTGCTTTGTGTAAGTTGCATGTCATATATTATTGCTATAATATTTGGTCAAAGTTAGCATCGAAAAACGCATTAGGCCCTATATAGATGGAAGGAGGGAGTAGCTTTGAATAGCATTTTTATAGTAAATGGGGCAAGACTCTCTCTTTGTGTGGTGTGAATAGTTTTTTCGTTTTCTTTTTGGTTGAGGGAAGTGCGAATTGATTTGGTACGTATAAGTACAATATTACACGTTAGGCTTGTCCCTAAAATTCAACCCGCACCTTGTTATATCCTGAAAATTCAGATATCATGCTCCCAAAACTGGCGCCTTCACAACCCGCGCCTTGCTATCCCGAAATTACAACGCGCGCGAAAACTCCCTCCAGCTGCCAAATCCCGACACGCGAAATCCCCATTCTAACCCTGAGCCGAAAGGGCCGCTAGTTCAAATCGGTGGGGAGGGGGGTACTTTTGTAATACACCCTACATTGTGGACAAGCGCGTCCCTAAGTCATGGTTCACCCCCTCCCATCGCCTCCTTTTTGCCATTCGAAATCCTAGGCTGCCATAACCTCTCCGCTCCAGCCGCGAAACCCCACCCTCCTCCGTCCGCCACCTCACCGCTGCCCAGCCGGAGCCTCTTCCCCCACGACGTCATCCACCGCAACAGCTCGACGTCCCTCGTCCGCCTCCCTAGATGAGGATCCGTCATCCATCTCGTCGTCCCGCTGGTTCAGCCGCCCCGTCCTCCACCTCCAAGGAGATGCTCCGACGATCGCCTCATCTATCACGGCTGCTCCATCCCCACAGCGCCGCCTTAACCTGCTCCACCGGAACCGCATCATCCTCACCGACTCCTCGGACGAAGCCGAGGCCTACTCGGCGCCACCAAAGAGGTTGTACACCCATCACATCGCACCTTCTCCTTAACTCGACCTCCTAGCACCGAGGTGCTCCATCCTGCACCCCCATGGAGCGGCTACCTTGAAACCGACGCCGCAGGAGACATCTCCACGTCTGCTCTCCCCCAGTGCGAGGCCCCTTCGGCGGCGGCGTCCATACCAGCCGGATCTGCTGCTGTTGCTCCGGCTCTCGCTCGCTCGTGCTACCTCTTGAGCACTGCATTGGTTTTCCCTTGAAGAGGAAAGGGTGATGCAGTAAAGCAACGTAAGTATTTCCCTCAGTCTTTGATAACCAAGGTATCAATCCAGTAGGAGACCACGCGCGAGTCACCTCGTACCTACACACACAAATAAGAACCTCGCAACCAACGCAATAAAGGGGTTGTCAATCCCTTCACGGCCACTTGCAAGAGTGAGATCTGATAGAGATAATAATAATAAGATAAATATTTTTGGTATTTTTATGATATAGATTGAAAGTAAAGATTGCAAAATAAAATAGATTGGAAACTTGTATGATGGAGAATAGACCCGGGGGCCATAGGTTTCACTAGTGGCTTCTCTTAAGATGGCATAAGTATTACGGTGGGTGAACAAATTACTGTTGAGCAATTGATAGAAAATCAAATAATTATGAGAATATCTAGGCATGATCATGTATATAGGCATCACGTCCGAGACAAGTAGACCGAAATGATTCTGCATCCACTACTATTACGCCACACATCGACCGCTATCCAGCATGCATCTAGAGTATTAAGTTCATAAGAACAGAGTAACGCCTTAAGCAAGATAACATCATGTAGAGGGATAAACTCATGCAATATGATGTAAAACCCATCTTTTTATCCTCGATGGCAACAATACAATATGTGTCGTTTCCCTTTCTGTCACTGGAATCGAACACCGCAAGATTGAACCCAAAGCTAAGCACTTCTCCCATTGCAAGAAAGATCAATCTAGTAGGCCAAACCAAACTGATAATTCGAAGAGACTTGCAAAGATAAACCAATCAAACATAAAAGAATTCAGAGAAGATTCAAATATTGTTCATAGATAGACTTCATCATAAACCAACAATTCATCAGATCTCGACAAACACACCGCAAAAGATAATTACATCGAATAGATCTCCAAGAGAATCAAGGAGAACTTTGTATTGAGATCCAAAGAGAGAGAAGAAGCCATCTAGCTACTAGCTATGGACCCGAAGGTCTGAAGTAAACTACTTACACATCATCGGAGGGGCCATGGAGTTGATGTAGAGGCCCTCCATGATCAATGCCCCCTCCGGCGGAGCTCCGATAAAGGCCCCAAGATGGGATCTCTTGGGTACAGAAGGTTGCGGCGGTGGAAATAGGGTTTCGTGGAGCTCCTGGATGTTTGTGGGGTATATGGATATATATAGGAGGAAGAAGTAGGTCGGTGAAGCAATGAGGGGCCAATGAGGGTGGAGGGCGCACCTAGGGGGGTGGGCGCGCCCCCTGCCTCGTGGCCTCCTCGATTGTTTCTTGACATCCACTCCAAGTCTCCTGGATCACGTTTGTTCCAAAAATAATGCTCCCGAAGGTTTCATTCCGTTTGGACTCCGTTTGATATTCCTTTTTGGCGAAACACTAAAATAGGCAAAAAACAACAATTTGGATTGGGCCTTCGGTTAATAGCTTAGTCCCAAAAATAATATAAAAGTGTAAAAATAAGCCCATTAACATCCAAAATAGATAATATAATAGCATGGAGCAATCAAAAATTATAGATATGTTGGAGACGTATCAGCTCGCGCTGCTGCTGCTGCTCCGGCTCTCGCTCGATCGCTCGCTCGCCCAGCTGCTGCTGCTCCGGCTCTTGCTTGCTCGCTTCAGCTGCTGCTGCTGCTCTCCCCCTCGCTCGTGCTGCTTCTCTGCTCCGATTTAGCTACACTTCAGTCGACTGAATCGACTTTTGGGTCAGTCAA